>NC_138204.1:157093233-157130733 GCF_964194415.1 Vipera berus
CTTCATGAAATGGATCTTCACATCTGTGATCTTAGCTACAAAACTACATAAGATTCTGGGTGGAAATGTCTAGGATTGGCTCTATTCTGATTATACAACTCCCAGAAGACAATTGTATTCACAGCATTGCTCAAATGAAAAGCAATTTAAAACTTTGAAAAATCTCATAACTGCTGGAGATGACATAACACCCATTAATTACAATGTTCAGTGAGGTCACACCTGTGAATTATGAGGTGAATTCAGAACTGTTATTCATAAATTAGAATCATTCTTTCAATGCTTCTGAAAACATGCATATTGATATTGATAAGGAAGGATTAATGTGATTACTGCATAGTTTAAAATATGTATTAATTGCACCTATTATAGAATTTCAAAGGACAATAATTAAAGTCCTTTATCCTGAATGGCATAAAGCATCACTTTAAAGAATAGAAGATAAATACATCTAAGCACCTGTATGAATAACTCATAAGGCATGGTAGTGTGATTATCCTGTGATAACCACACCTTGTGTTGAGTATAATTGCTCAATTATCTTCTGCTACATCAAGCAGAAACAAACTCTCAGTCAGTCTGCATTGGAAGAGGCAGGAGAGTTCCAGAGGACATGTCTACTCAGATACAAACTGCAACTTCACACTAGGATCTGACCTATATACTCATGTATATAATTTCCTGTCGATTAACACTGCTGAATGGTTCAATTATAAATACAATAACCGTTGCACATATTTATCATTATGTACATGTATAACATAGCATGAAAGTATTTTCTCAGCTTTTGAATTTTTACAAGACAACCAAATCTACATGCATTTAAATATCTGCAGACTATAATTCCTATAGTAATTCAACTGGCATTAGGACCTGGGAGACAGGTTATTTTTGGTGGTAATTAACACTAAAAAATCTTCACAATGTAGAAAGTTACAAATTAAGGCATTTACTTCTTCACCCTGCTTTCCAGAAATCTTTTTTTAAAAGGGCCAGAGTTTATAGGATGGGACTGGCATAGGGTCACCTGCCTTGGAGATTACTTGTACACCTGCTTTGTCATTAATGGGAGGGACAAAAGGGTTAAAACAACTTCAGGGATTTTTCAAAAGGCCTCTTGGGTTGATAAATACATGTCCTATGAATCATTTTTGTCTAATCCTAAGAACATTCTGTGGGATCCTCTTTTTTGGAGGGGGGAGGGAAGAGGGGAGGTTGCAGATTTAAAAAGATCCATTAATTATGGGAATTTAAAAGAACAGTTCAGATAATACAGATAGAACTAGTGTTTCACTTCACAGAATTGCAGACATAAGCTACAGGTATATCAAAGGACCACCAAACAACATTCATTTTCAAATGCATAACTCACTTTGACTTGAAAAATGCCACAAATTCATCTTATTTGAAAAGTGGAACATACACACAGACACAGACCACCACATGGGGGAGGGAGGGAGGGAGAGAGAGAACCCCTATCCTCAAGGGGATTTAACAACAATGGGGCTTTTCTTTATATCTGCAATTTTAAGACTCTAAACCACATCAATTCCAAAATTGCCATCAAATTGTCTGAAATCAATTGTCACAATGACACTTCTTTTATTTTCCTCTATTTCTCCCTCCCCACATTCTTCTTCCTTTCTCTGTGTTATGATTCTGGGGGTTGTTGTTTTTTTTAACATCTTGGCACCTTGGCTCTGTAATTGGTTAAGAAATAATGTGCAAAACTCAAAAGTTAAGTTATAAAAAGGCGTTTTAAAACAAATGATTTGACAGCTGCAAATGCTGGATAACACCTAGATGCATTATAAAAACAGTGTGGATAATTACTTTTTTTTCTTCAAAAATAAAAAGGCTCTGTGGACCAAGGGCCTATCTGAATTTCCCTGCAGCTCAGTTAATGTGCTATAATCCAAATCCTGCTGTCACCTCAACCTAAGTCTCTTATCATTCATACATCAGTAAGAATGAGGGGAAATGTCCCATGGTTCCAGCAGTCTCCCTTTGAAGGATTCACATGTTAATAATTACCACAGTAATTATGGCTTTTGAATAACCAAATGAAGTGAGTCTATGTGGGTTATTGGGCATAAACCTTGGACCAAGAATGTGTTAGTTCATTCCACAATGTAAACTGACAAGAAGCTGAAGAAGTAAAGTGAAAAGACAAGCATCTTCAATAATTAGAATTCCATAGAGGAAGGAATAAAAGAAAATGTTATTGCTTAACAACAAGTACATTTAAATTGTTAAATTGTTGTCTAAAGATCCAAAGGTAAGCCTTCTTAATTCACCATTACTTCTTTTGTTATTAGGAAAACATAATTGTGCTAAATAATTAGCACTGGAGTACTTCACAAGCTGACAACAAAATTATAGAAATCTTCATATTAAGAACTGTCTAGTTGGCTATTAGAAACAGTTTCAGATCATAACCCGTTAGTTGAATTCCTATGAGTTTTTGATTGCCACCCAGTAATCCCAGACACATGCTTTAAGTTAACAGCCTCAGATAGACAAGAGTTTCTTGACAGGAAAAATTGTTTAGAATTTTACAACTGCCATACAGAGGAACAGTAACAGATGATGTGTTCTAGAAGTTCTGATGCCAAAAATACTGGAAAATATCTGTTTTAACTCTTCACATTTTAATGAAAAGCAGCTCAAAATCTCTCCTTATGATCTAGCATCGAACTCTATGCTTATGATACCAAAATCTTTTATACTTAACAAAATGTTGCAGAATTAAAGTGAATGTATTTCACATGCCACATCTGTGATGTTCTTGCTACTTTAAATAATCTTGTTCACCTGTATTTTTTAAAAATATGTTCTCTTTTTTCTTCTGCTATAATTGAGTGATGACTGAGTTGTTCTATGGGTTTTTTTCCGTTTAAAACAATCCAACATCTGATATTTTTCATTGTCTTTGGCCCTTATATGCTATCACAATTCATTACAGTGTCTACACCGATAACTAAAATTGTGAGCAATAGAGAAAACCACAGCAGGGAGGGGAAGTATATTTGAATACAGTTGAAATTTGTTTAAACATCAAATACAACACTTCAGTTATCTCTAATGGGATTTAAAGCTACTTTCAAAATATTGTTCAGATAATAGCTTAGTTTATAAACCTACAAAGCTTTATGTCAAATCCCAGGAGGGATAACTTTGATTACTAGAGTAATTAATGATGTTGGATAGTGATATGGATTTTCAGTTAAGATTTGAGTTGGAACTTAATTAGTCTTCACATTATGATTTGCTGATTAATTATGGATATTTAGTTATAAAGTGAGATGTTAATTATTAATCTAAACAAAATCACCTAGTATATCATCTAATTCCTGTACTGGCTCTCATTTCCTTGTGGACAATGTGTGTTATGTATGTACAGTATGTCTGTATAAGTATTTGTCTGAATAACCATATGTGTAACACAGCCCAGATTTATAAAACTAAAATTGGACCCACTCTTATGAATTAAAATATGGTCTTTCAAAAATTAAAATAGTTCTGTAAATTTAAAGGTTTACATTCAAAGGGACAGCGAATACTTTCCTACCAAAGTGTTCGTATAATAATAGGGAAAACATGGACTAGTAAAATATATTTCAGTATGTACTTTAACTTGGTAAAATGCTGAAATCGTGTCTTAATCTGAGAACTATAATGTTCTCCTTTGATTGATGGCCTTTGTCAGTTTCCATGTTAAGCTGCAGACTGAATCGCAGTGTTGCTATAGATATCTTTATTTTCCAACCAGCAGCAGCCTGTAGCAATGCCAAAAAAAATATTAAAGGCAAACCACTAATTAGCATAATGCAGTAATTCACTTATAACACAAAATCAACTCACTTAAAATACATGCGTGTGCGCAAGTGCGCATGCGCGCGCGCGCACACACACACACACACACACACACAGAGGCACAGACACACATGTTTTTTCCCCCTTCACTCCTATTGCCCTGATCTGTTGAGAACAAAATCTGTCGCCTCTCTCCAAAAGGGGTGGGGGGGCTATGATTAGCAGAAAAGGGTTAAACCAGAAAGCATCATCAGCATTTCAATCTCCTGGATCTTACCCTAGTAACACAGACTCTGAACAGGGATCTGTTTACATTATCTCTAGGATCATCTTGACAATATTTATTCTCTATTTACCTAAATGAGGCAATATGATGATATTTATTGCTTAGAAGAGCTAAATATAGACTTTTCCTGAGCGCTGAGTACCATAGTGGGAGGTTTCGCTCTAATCTACATCTTTAAACTGACAAGCTGGAGAATTCCTAATGAATGCCTCTTTTCATCTGGATGTCTGTGTGTATTTGACAGTATAAATATTTAGCAATATCGGAGTCAGCTTGTGATTTTACCCAGATGGACTGACTGATGCTTCAGCTTGACACTGCCAAAGATGATCCGTGTCATTATACCAGCAACCCCTCTTCTTCTTCTAAGAGCAATTAGTTGGCCAAAGGCGGCAACCCCTAAATAGTGAAGTTATCCTTAGTATCAGCTGGCAACTCTGAGGGATACATTACATAGGGTACTTAAATTATTACTTGCCTGCTTTCATGAATTATGTTCCCTTCTTCAAGTACATGTTAACTGTTGGCTTTCTTATGCCTAATTTGCAAGAAACTAAGGACTGGTTGATTCCACATTGAGAAATGTACCACCCTTGTCATTTTTGTAAACTACATGTGTTATGTTGATAGTTTATTGAGGAAATTTATTTATTATAGATAATATAGGTTGCTTAAATGGTGTATTTTGCAAGTAATATACAGTTAATGTTAACATACAGTATACAAACAGAATTTGCCATGCTATACTATATACTATACTACATATTCACATATATGCTATGAAAATGCCAGGAATAGATCATATATCATTCTTACTATTCCATAGACATTTGGTAATTGATTCTGGTTTTAAACGTGACCTGATTCCATCTGGTGGTGTCATATTTCATCAACAAAAAACATCTATTCTTACTAGTGCCCAAGAATTTGATGTACAATAAATCTGTGGCGATTACTTTCCTGTAAGCTGTAATGTTATATATTTTCATCTGAAATAATTACAACATAACTCATTGTGGCTTACTTCTGAGTAGGCATATGAAGGGTTGTGTTGCAAGGTACAATTTTTAGGCACAAAGAATCAGGACCACATGTTAAGTTCCAGTTAAGAAAATTTATTGCTCAAGACTATAAGCAAGAATCTAGCCAATTAATGGTCAGCACTAAATTGTGGCTAGATAAAAGTCAACTGAATTCAAGGGGGGCAGGAATTGGATTGCTTGTGGCAACGTAAAGACTTCAGACTGATTCCTCTCTTGACTTTGCCCCCCCGCTCTGCCTCTTCTCCTACAAATAATATAACCTTATAGCAAGATTGTACTTGTAGACACTGAAACCAGCTTTTTATACAACAAATATTCTTCATGAATCACAACTTCATGAAAAGCAAAATGCATATTTGATATTTTTTTCAATAGTGACATAAAAATCAGAAGGTATCTGTCAGCGAATTAAGCCCAAAAGTGAAAACTTACTATCTGTAACAATGAAATTCTCATCTTTGTGCAGTGATCTTATAGTTTCTTCTCTTTTGTTTTATATTAAACCTTTACAGTCTTTGTGTAATCCAACCAATAAAATAAGAGAAAGGGCAAATAAGACATTATTCTCTCTGATATATAGATTGTCTTGTACAATAGTATCTTTCCATTATCACAAAATCTTAGCTAACAGAATTCCCAGATATAAATACATGGATTTCTTAATGTATTCTGCAACAAATGAAATTATTTGCCTTGGTAATTAGGCATTTGCAACAAGCAGAGACTGGGACATTTAAGTTAAAATATATCAATAACAAGTAGCATGTCAGCTGCTTTGACATAAATATATCCAGGTCAGTGTCTGAGTTTCTTTTAAAATACTATTACTGAATTTACCTAAAAGGAAGATTGTATCCAAAATAATGTATTTTTTAAAAGGAAGAGCTGTCTCAGATGAACTGAGAATATAGAAATAGAAACAAGTAAGTATTATTTGTAAATGTACTATTTCCCATAAGAAACAAGTCTACTATCTTTACTATTTATTGAGGTAATTATAAATACATTTGCTATTTCTCAAACCCTGTGATATGATTCAGAATCTTCTATTCACGCAGCCATTGTGTATCTAGAACTCAGTTAAGCCAAGTAACTTTGTTGTCTCTATTAAGGTAGTTATTGTTGGGGGAGATGATTGGGTGGTGTTACATATACACAAAGGAGGGAGCATGGCAGTCATTGAAAGGTTATAAGATGCTGACAGATAAGGTAAGGTAAGGTAAGGTAACCTTTATTGTCATTTTTTAATCACTGTCTGTTTTGAATATATAGTGGAAAGAGGAAATTGGAGAGTTCACAAGGTTGATACTATGTGAACAAAACTGTGACTGAATCTAGATGTTCTGCTTTGGCTACCACAAAGCCTCGTCCCAGAAGGTAAGAAGGAAAACAGGCCATGAAGAGGATGTATAACATCCCAGACAATCCTGTGGACCCTGTTTAAGCATTGCTTATATGCTATGTCCTGGATAGAAGGGAGTGAACTACCAATAATCTTTTTTGCTATCCTCATCACTCTCTACACTGTCTTCCTGTCCGAAGCAGTAATGCTTCCAAACTAGACAGTAATGCAATATACAGGATGCTCTCGATCTTCCCTCTATAGAAAGTGATGAGGACATGGGAAGGAAGATGTACTTTTCTCATGCAACATAGAAAGATCCAATCGGTGTGCTGGCCTCTCTATGAGGTCCAAGTATCTCATAGCTAGAAAAGATTGGATTCTCGGAAAAGCAGGAAGCTCCAAGCCCTAGCATGTTGGGTTAACTGTATTGTTTTACAAAATACACTTGGGGGGGGAGTACATTAAGTCTAATAAACCTAAACCATCCATTGCTTAACTTCAGGATGCTAGACTATAAAGTATGTCAAGCCTGCCACTCATTTTCGTAGAGATGTACTATATGAAAAATGAAACGTCCAAATGGATACAACAAAAACCCTCCATTTTTCTTCTGTGAATGAACTGTATTTACTCTATTGATGTACAATAGCCTGCAACTACATCTAACCTGGGTATACAATGGCAACATAAACTGTTTACCTAGAGTTATGAAGAAAATAGCAAATCAAGCAAAGGAATCTGGAGTGTATACATTAACCTCCTACATGCCCACATAATTTCCCCCTACGGATGATCTATAATGCTGTCTTTGTGTTCCATTTAATTATTTATTTGCTGTACTACACAAATAGTTTAAGCGTCAAGTATCTAATGTGTCAAAGCATGTGTGATAAATTGATGCCAAAATGTAGCTAATTAATAAGTCTGATGTTGTTTGGAGTTAAACAGATGCTGTTTCAACTGTAGCTATTAAACTATAATTATAGCCTATATCCTGCAAATGCACAGGTATGATCCAAATTAAAACAGATTGAAAGGGGAAAATATAATAATGTGTTACAATTTAAATGCTATGACTAATAAAAGTAATATTTAAGAGGAAGTCATGTCTTTATAACATGCAATGATATATTAATGTGGTCAGTATAAAAGTAGCAACCAAAAAAGAACAACTGCTTTTTTTTGGTTTGCAGTAATTCCATAGAACTAAGGCTATTTATAGAATATATTATTCCTAAAAGTAAAGTGCAACTCACAACAATGTCTCAGTTGAAGAAAAATCAATGTTTTCTGACTGAATTCAGTTGTATGAATCTAGCTGTTAACACTGGGTACCAAGGCATACATTTATGCAGAGGCAACAAAATATTTTAACACTAGTTTTCATTACATGTCAAAAATACAACCCTGGATGCTTTTTTCCTCTCTTGCTGTGGAACAAAGTGCTTATCATTTTCTTTTCCTTTCTGTTGTCTTAAACTGATATATCTAGAAGGAATGAATTGGTGAGGTGGGGAGAAACTGGAAGTTAGAAATTCTATCATTTTTGAAGTAAAGTTTGAGAGGATCTGATTAGGTCTCACAGTGCAACGCCAGGTATCCAGTTTTGCCAAAGGGCCAGCTATTATTATTAACATCATTTGTCTGAATCATTACTCTGCACCTTGGTTCAACAAGCACTATGAAGATGGCATGGTAATAAATGACCGCAGGATTCCTCCTTGCTTCAGCCTGTTTTTATCTGCCACTTCTCCACCGTCAGCTCCATCTTTCTGAACCTCTCTGAATCCCCAACAGGGACGGGGCATCTATTTGTTTTCCACTAGGTTACCACACTGTCTATTGTTGTTTGCACTAAAGGGTACAAATTCAATTCATTCTTGTGACATAAAAGCACTGATACAGTAAATTTTTTGCCCAAGAGAAAACACAACAAAGTTGCTGTATACAAGCAACGATATGGACTGCTAGCATGTACGTGAAGGCGCTCTCCAAGTCAATGTTACTTACCAAATGCTTTTAGTTTTCCTCTGGTACAGTCTAGACAATCAAAGGGATCACTCTAAACTTATTTTAACCTTCACCGATTGGCACTCAGAAATAAACACTTAAGTTTGTTTAAAAAGTTAAATAGGAAGGGAGGAAGAGCAAGACATATTCTCAGCATATACAAAAACAAACAATCAGAGGTAAAACTGGTTGCCATAGTTGACAAGAGTTGGAGATTAACCACTTCTGGTATTAGAGACTGTTATTAAGCGTAAAGGGCAAATAAAGGCAAAAAAATAAAAAAAAGTAATTGCGTGGAACTGAGGTAAATTGAAGCACATTTCTAACTGAAAAGGTGCCAGAAGATGACCAGAAATATGATACTGTTATCTTGAGTCTTCTCTTTGTAATATGAATGCCACAACAGTCAATTTAATTGTCACTACCAAATATGGAAAAGCTAATTAGACTATAATCTAAGAGCCAAAGTGAACAAACTCTGGATATGAAAATGAATAAACTCCAATGTTTCCCACAAATCAGGGTGCAAAAATTAATTAATAAACAAAAAATAAGTAGGAGATGAGTAATTACAGCAACAAAAAGATGTACTGTACATTCTATTCTATTAGGAAAAGACAAACCTCGAAAAATTACATTTGATGATATAGGAAATTATTTACATTTATCTCAGTTCCCCCAAAAAATATGTCTTTCCCCTCATGTTATTGTAACAAAGTAGGTTTTGTTGCCATGTATTTTGTTGCTAAATGGATTGCTGAATGCCCAGTTATATGAAGATAATAAATGACGCCACAAAAAAAGGTGCCATGCTTTGAACTACCACGTCAGTGAATGGGGCATAGTATCCTCCCCTTAGTGTAACTGGAGGATCCCACGTTAAACTGTAAATCACATCATGACTGGCTGTAAACTGAGGGCATATGCTGATCCAGTATCTGATTTGTTTAAATATAAACAATGCTGCACTTCAGTGGTTAGACGGCCTAGACACTGATATTCAGGGCTTTTTTTCTCATAGAACGCTCAGAACGGCATTCCGGCACCTTTTTTTTTGAAAAAAGAAAAAAAAGAAAAAAGCTCCCTCTATTGGCTTTAGGAGTAGGCAATCTTGGCTCTTTTTATGACTCGTGGACTTCAACTCCCAGAAATCCTGAGCCAGCCACACTGAGGGGAAAGAGAGAGGTTTCCAAGCTGAGCCATGCTTGGCTCAGGAATTCTGGGAGTTGAAGTCCTTGAGTCATAAAAGAGCCAAGGTTGCCTGCCCTGCACTAGAGGAGGACATTAAAATTATTTACAAGGTTACTTCTTTAGGAACTAAACTTTTAGAATCTAAAACAGCTAATTCAAAAAAGTCAACAGGAAAGAACCTCACATTTTTCATCTGCTTCTGTCTTTTGAAAGATAAAATTTCCTGTTAACATCTCTGCAATGAAATCAATAAAGGTAACAGGAAAGAAATGAGAAACATTTTTCTCAATGTAATATGTCTAAATTAGCTGATGCTAGAAAAAATAGTATCTTTTGTACACTCTTGAAAACTATTTTGAATTTATAACCATCTATTACAACTAAACCACTTTAAATTAAACAATTCTTAAGAATGAAATATTCTTAATTTGGACTTTACTTTTACTGTTTGGACTGTTGTGTGTTTTGAAAAACAGACTATTTAGAATCTAGTTATGTTGCACTTCAGTCTTTAAATAATAAACCTAGTGTATACATAACAATATACGATGTTTTCCATAGTGAGCTTAACATCAATAACAACATTTATTAAAAAGCCTAAAATAATTTCTAGTGGTATTATCTGTACATTAAAATTTTGTTTAGTCACAATCTTTCACTTTTCACATTCTGGACAAGCAGTGCTCATGTATCCTAGCAAAAGATGTTACATATGTGCATAAGCGTAGTCAGTAGCATATGCCTTTTTAAAAATATCAAACATGCAAAGAAACAAAAATAAGTCCAAAATACAGTATCTGTATTACATCCAGAAATGCCAACTTTCCAACCAATATTTCTCATCCATAACTATGGTATCCTAAGGATACCTGCATACATGCAAATGTTTCTCTGGGATCAGTAACGCAGCAGAGATTGCTTTTTCCTTCCAGTAACAGATTGCTGGGAAATACCAAACATGCCCTTGAGAATTCCAATGTTTGTTACAAATTTTTCTGGATGTGGTTGGAAAGAGGCTGTTTGGCGCCGGAGACCACTGCCATGAGGAAGACAGCTCTGGGTTGGGGTTCGGAGCATCTGCGGGCTCAGCACGAGCCGCGGCGTGGCAACTGCAGGGTGGGGTATCCCCATGGTGGCTGTGGGGAGGGGAATCCCTGTGGCATGTGGCTCCGAGCCGCAGGGGCGGGGGTGCAAAGGACGGGTGATGACGCCGTAGCAAGACACCGGCATCGCTCCCAGTGACAGCACCTCTGAGTTCTGGCACCTTTTTTTTTAAAGAAAAAAAGCACTGCTGATATTTGAATGTTGATCTTTTGACATCTATATTTTATTGGGTTCTATTAATCCAGTTGAAATGTTAATTTATATTGCTAATCCATGCATGATATCCCAGTATGCTAAATAACTAAATAAATAAGTGGGTAAAACTAGGGACCTTGTCTCAATGTCCTACAACAACAACAACAACAACAACAACAACAACAACAACAACAACAAAGTCCTTAAAAGTCTTGGGTAACAAGATAAATAAATGCATTTAAGGAACATAATAAGCAACAGGACTTGATGATATTTGCATTGGTTTTGCCCACACCAAAACAAATCTGATAAATCCCTAGAATCAATGGTATGAAAAATCTTATATCATAATAGTTCCTAGAATGTTACATGTTTCAGCACAGTCCTGCCAGCAGTTAAAAAGCTATCACTTGAAAATGGTTAATCTAGCTTGTGCAAAGATGGGTTTTAATGAAAGTTTAATGAATGATAAATACTTGTTTCTTGATAAATGTTTAATTATGGCAATAATTATCAACTGCTGAAAACTACTGTTGTGTTAATAATGGCATTTTAGTACACAAGCAGTTCTATGAGTCATGGGGCTGTTAAAGATCAAAATCCCATCTGTCTAATCCAAACTAGTAAAACAAAAGAAAAAGCAATTAATAATTTGAAAAAATACCCATATTCTTAAAAATTATGTCATTTTATAAAAAAAGTTCATTCTCTTTTCAGTAATGGAAACAAATTGTCCTTAAAGAAATAATGGTATATATCAACACTGCTTAATCACTAAGCCTATGAGTTGCATAATAAAAAGATAAAATGGACAAGATCCTGAGGAGACACCATTTCTGTAACTCTTCAAGTACAGTTATTTGAATTTCACTTTAGGAAGAGATGAATAATCAATTTGTGGCTTTTATTTATTGTTTTAACGATTGTGTGGGATTAAATAGTGACATAAAAGCTAAAATTTTCAGAGGATAATATTCTTCTGAACTATTTACCTAGTACATGGAATTTGACAACTGGATAACGTAAATGGATTACACTATATCGATTACAAGTAAAGTTATTTCATTTTAAAGTATAACTGTAGAAAATAAGGAAGATGACCTTGACAGAGATAGGCTGGTACTGTTGCATGGAAAAAGGGGCTGAAGCATTTTTAAAGTCCCAAATGAGATTACACTGAAAGTGACTCAGGCAAACACCTCCATAATTCACTTTAAGAAGGGGAAGTATGGCACAATCAGACTTGCAAGAGTCTATTATTACAGCCTATATTACTAAAGGTACTTTTAGCCTTCAATGGAGTTGATTTTCTAGTCAGGTTTACTTAGTGGACCTGACATTACCCCCTGCTTCATCTTCTTCTTAGTTATAATTACAACTGAGGTGAAACTCAGTGAACTCCAATAGTAATAAATGCAGAAGAGTAAACAAATTGCTGGAGTGATACTGACCATCTTTTATCAGCATAAAATGATTTTGCTTCAGGAAAATATATATTTGGTCAGTTGCGTTTGATCTCTGGCTTAATACGTATTAGCAAAATAAAAATTTCAATTCTTTAAATTTCAAGTAACATATTACCCTACTGAAGAAATGCATTTGAAAGCTCACAAAAGTAATCAGAATAATAGACCACTTGCCAATGAATATAGCTGGGTACCAATGATATTCATCCACTATTTATACATCTTCACTCTTCATAATGTCTTTTATCCAGTTGCCTAATTTCAGCTACATAGTAATTCACATAGCTTGCCATAAAATACTGGGATTCTAGGGTTATTTGAGATGAAGATAAATCAACAATACTGTTTGTATCCTATCATTCCTTCAAAGAATACACAATGGTAATCATTGTCTCTGCAGCTAAATTTCTTTTGAGAATATTTGTTCAAAGGTCAACAAATTATAACTAGATTTGCTAGCTAGCTTTCTCCACTGTAAAATCCAATTTTAATAGATCAGTGAAAGATGCCCTTGAGTTGAGCTTGACTCCTGCTAGCTAACTATATGATGTTGTTCATGTTGTTTGCTTGGCCACAATGCAAAAGTGGCTTGTCATGATAAGGATTACTTATTTATACCTTCCCAATCTAGTCAAAAGAATTGGGGTATTCTCCTGTTCAAGCATTAACTCACAACATCATCTGATACTGCTGAGATAATACTGTTTAGAATTACTTCTTATATAAGTTTGATATATTTAAACACTATATGTATCTTATATAGTGATTCCTTACATGCCTATTCTGAAGTAATTTACACTATCAATTTGTGTCATTTCAAAGTAAGACTCTACAGCTTTATGGTGTGGCAAAATAGCTATGATTAATTATGACTTTCTGTATCTCTTTCCACGTGATTCAGAATATCTCAGGTCTGGAAATAAAACCAGTGGAAAAAAATATTTGTATGCAATACAACTTTGCTCTTAGACTTTCTCCTCTCACTGCCTTAATACCAAAACCTCTGTACTGGCGACAAGAAAAGTGCCATTACCTTTATAAAACTGAGGAGAGTAAGAGCTGGACTTGCTATTTTTTTCTCTCTTTCCTTTTATTTTCTGAGCTTAACCAATTTTGCAAACAATTAAACTTAGCTAGTAGATGAACTCTTTCGAAAGGAATCCTCTTGAGCTTTTTTTTTTTTAAACCTGGTGGGCCCGATAAAAAAAAGCCACAGGGAAGGAGTGAATTACTATGTTAATGTGCAGAGACTCCATCTGATATGCTCTGACCCTGTTATTCTCACTTATTTGCTTATTAGCTGAAGATGATTCAGAGTAGGCACACCTTAGAAGAATTGGCAGATTTTTTCCCCATTCTTAGAATTCATTATGGATTTGAGTTGGAGAGAGCATGTACTAGAGGCAAAAGATTCACCTTCTTGGCATGCTGATTTGCACTTAGCAGCTTCATTGATGAGAAAGGTCTTGAAACCATGACACCCAAAATTTATCCATTTGGCATTGAATCTGTTATAGGGTTAACGTAAGGAAGCCAATGAAATGATATAGACATTGGCTTTAGACAGTAAGAATATGAAAAGAAATGTAATTAGTGGCGATGTCATAATTATGGACCACTTTTATTCAGGAGGTTTTCACTGGTATCTTCACAGTAATTCAGGCCTATCTCATCTTCTGTCTGAATCACTGCAAAATATTCTACACGAGGCTGTCTTGAAGAATCTTCAGAAGTTACAGCTGGTCAGAATACAGTGGCATGAGAAGTTATGGGTGCTCCTTATTGTGCCTCACCACTTCTTCATGAGCAATATGGTTTACCAATATGCTTCTTGGCACATTTCAAGGTGCTGATTTTGACCTATATAAAGTTGTTTATGGCAAAGAAGCCTTGTATCTGCTGGGACTGCCTGTCTCCAATTATTTCTGCCCATCTGATAAGATCTGACAGAGTGAGCATGTGCTGGGGCCTGTCAATGAAACAGTGTCACCTGGTGGGACCTAGCAGATGTCCCTTCTTTGTCACAGTGCCTGCCCTATGGGACAGCCTAAGATGGACTCTGACCCAGCAGCCCTTTGGAAGACTCAAGATCTGGTTCCCCTCACCCCCAAGGCTTCAGGTCAGAAGGTTTTAAACCTGACTTGGTTGTTTATGATTGCTTTTGCCTCAGACATAATATGTTTTATTTCTTTGTTCTATCTGAGTGCAATACTTAGAGCTGCATGTAAATTGGCCAGCTTTAGAAACTGATTTAATAATAAATAAATATCCATGTAAGATAATTGCCACTAATACTTGTTATCACTTTAATTGTTATAGTTACAAAAAAAAGGGAGGGAGCCTGTAGAATTTAGGTATATAACTTAATATTCTAAACCAGGGGTCACCAACCCCCAGTCTATGGACCAGTACCGGGTCGCCGCATGCCAGCAGCACACAAAACCACACACCCTCCGGTCCGTGAAAAAACCTCTCTCCTTGGAACCAGTCCCTGATACCCAAAAGAGCCTTGGTGGAGCAGTGGGCTAATGCCTCCTTAAGTAACACCAGCTGCCTGCAATTAGTGCAGGTTCGCATCCCACCATGCTCAAGGTTGACTCAGCCTTCCATCCTTCCGAGGTAGGTAAAATGAGGACCCAGATTGTTGGGGGCAATAAGCTGACTTTGAAAAAATGCCGCTTGGGGGGGCAAAAGCCCTAATAAGCAGGTATATACATAGAATGAAGGCTATTGGTAAGCACATTGTGCTTTAGATTGTAAGCTGCCCTGAGTCTTCAGAGAAGGGCGGGATATAAATGGGATTAAAATTAAAATTAAATTAATCAAAAGGTTGGGAACCTCTGTCCTAAACCAAGAGTCTCTAAACTTGGCAACTTTAAGACTTGTGGACTTCCACTCCCAAATTTCCTCAGCCAGCCATGCTGGTTGAGGAATTCTGAGAGTTTAGTCTACAACTCTTAAAGTTGCCAAATTTGGAGACCCCTGTACAAAACAAAAAAAAAATGGTATTGCAAATACTTTCACATCATGCATCAACCCATCAATCCATCCATCAATCAATCAGAATAGAGCTGGAAGGTCTGATAGTCCAATCTATACCATTTCAGTCAAGTGACTGTCCAGTCTCTTCTTAAAACCTCCAATGATGAAGCACCCACAATTTCTTGTTGTCATCTGCAGATTTAATGAGTTCCCCTTCTATTATCTCACCTACGTCATCTATGAAGATATTGAAGAGTACTGGCGTAAGACAGAACCTTGTAGTACCCCACTGCTTACTTCCCTCCATGTAAATGTATTACTATTAAAGACTACTTGTTCAATATAGTTTGTCAGTCAGTTACAAACTATGAACCAGTTATCATCTGGTGGTAATGCTGTCTATTTTTATATTTTTCTAGCTTACCAAGAAGTGGGTTGTGATCTACTTTGTCAAATGCCTGAAGACTAAGTATACCATGTCCACAGCATTTTGCTGGTCTACTAATTTAGTCATTTTGTCAAAGAATTAAATTAGATTACTTTGGCATAATCTGTTTTTAACAAGCCTGTGCTGGCTTTTAGTTATAACTTTATTTGTTTCTAGATGTTCACAGATCTATTTTTGATTATCTTTTCCAGTATCTTCCCAGGTATTCATTTTAGGCTGATTGGTCTATAGCACAGGTGTCAAACTGAATGGAATCACATGACATATCATTACATATCGTGACTTTTTTGCCTTTGCGGAGCCAGGGTGGGCGTGGCCTGCATGTGATACAGCCGGCCCGTGGGCCACCAATTTGACACCCCTGGTCTATAGTTTGTTGGGTCTGATTTTCCCCCCTGTTTTTTAAGATGGAAACCACACCTGCCCTTTTCCAATCCTCAGATAATTTCCTGGTATTCCAGGATTTTTAAAAGATATGGTACAATGATTCTGAGATAACATCTGCCAGCTCCTTCAGAACTCTGGGATGTAATCCATCCATCTTGATTTATAGTCATCAAGGTGTTCTCGAACCATTTTCTTGCTTATTTTATTTTTTATTTTTTATTTTGTTTTTTACTGTTAGATTTTGGAAGTTAAACATATATGTTGGTATCTTAACATCGTGCAAATAGTTCCTGTAGTTATTCATATAGAAATACAGACCAGTTCTTTAGAGCCCTATGGCAAATGGAGAAGGAATGTTCTTTCACTTTTGCTGCAATATGTGTTTGAGAGATATTGCATCCATCTGCAATACTCTCATTGTTAGTTTATTAGTAGTATATAATAGGAGATGCAAGCACCTATTAAAACTGATTATTCCATAACAAAATTAATATGTGAAAAGGAGCCCTATCAAACATGACATCATTTGAACCAATACTGCGTTTTGAGAACAATTCCAGATTAATTACCAATTTTCCTAGAAAATGTATGAGTATCCAATTTAAAGTATTTAAAACGATATTTGTTGAATTAGTTTTAGATTTATGTTTGTATGACATGATGCCCAAATCATCTTTCACTGCTGCTTATATATTTGATATCCACATACCTAATATTATTTCCTCCTTCTATTTTCTCTACCACAACCCTATGAGGTAAGTTGGATTAGAGAGAATGATTGGCTCAAAGTCACCCAACCTCCATCACTCCATCCTTTAAGACAGACATGTCAGACTCACGACGTCATGTGATGTCGCACGACGTATCGGAACTTTTTCCCCATTGCTGGCAAGGGGGTGGGCGTGGTTTTTTCGTGACACGTCCGGCCCATGGGCCGGCAGTTTGACACCTCTGCTCTAAGATAAAAGTGGAAAACATTTAAAGATTTATGACTCACGGTTATATCAGGAAAGGAAGAATTTTTTCCCCAAAAATATCTTTGTCAATATTTAACTTCATACTTTTCAATTTAATACCTCTGAATATACTATGCCTTTGTCATCTATCATCTAAGTGTTTGGTAAGGGTAGCTAATAATATTAAATATGAAGAAAATATATAGTATATGGGTCACTTATTCTGATTTACATGGAATAGTATCACCATGTATTGTAAGTGATGGCCCACACGTGATGTTTAAAGAGCAAATGTGGAATTTAAGTCTTTCCCTACACAGTGAGAAGCCCAAGTAGCACTGAGACAATTCAGGATTACAGCTAGCATTCCCTGCTTCTAAGGTAAATATAAAAGTGACTCCAGTATTGCCAAAATTGCATGACTTGGCCAAGATGATAAAAGCGCAGGTCCCTACATTTCAGCAATACGTCTATGTTTTTCCAAGGTAAAAGAGCCAGCATTTTTGACAATACAAGTAGTCTTCAACTTATGGCCACAATTGAGCCCAAAATCTCTGTTGCTAAGCTACCTACCTATCTCGAGCAGCATCACTAGAAAGAATAGGGAAATGGTGAGGGCTTCCCCAAATTTGCTCTGGTTTTCTTTCTGGTTGTTGTGAAATTAATTATTTCTAGACTGCTGAAACAGGGTGGAAACCCTACTCCACTTTTGGTAGCAAAAAGTTAAACAATCAGTTAAAGAAGGAATAAACAATACAATGTTATCTTCCCTCTTAGCAAACCACTTCCTGCCGTCAGGAAATCATCAGTCTGATCTGCTCATTCCAGGTTGATTAGACCTGGAAAAAATAGAAGAGTTTTACAATATTCTACTGTATATGCTGAGTGGTTTAACTGTCATGGTGTAGCATTAATAACAGGATAAATACTACTGTTACTACTATTAATCTGAGATAATTTATTCTCTAAGCAAGAGTAGTTCAGATAGCATTCTGAATCAACAAATCCTACTGGGGGGGGGGGAAAGTTTCTGATCATATTGAAAAAAATGAAAAGCCATACACGCAGAATAGACCACATGAATAAAGACAACTTTTACTGCTTTAGAAAACAGATCAACATTTTGCTTTAAGAAAAGAGAAAAGCTATGGCAATTCTCAGTAGCAAGCATTTACTTAAAAAACAAAACAAAACACCATTTGTTATGTATAAGCACAAATATGTGCACACATTTCTGCTGTGAAACAACAGCAATAATAACTGTTTCCTGACAAATGGTTAGTCTAATAGCACTTACAAATTGAGGTGGGAAGAGGGGGAGGAGGAACATACCTTGCCAGGTTGTAAAGGAAATCCACAGGTATAATAAAACATACGCTGACAACTTGGGATGGTTAAATTAATGTTCATTATTGCCCTAGAGTTATACAAAATACTCTGTTGTTGTACAATAGCACTACTGTAGCACTTAAACTTTAAACCAGAATTTTCAGTAATTTTAATAGCCCAAGGCCAGTGAACTGAGCTATATTCCTTCTAAGTATTTACAAAAGCAGCCTGCGAATATACATTGTATGCGCATCCTTGAAATAAACTGCTGAACTGAATTTTGCATTCATTATTCCCAGAACTAGAATGTACTGCTAATACAGGATTGTTCCAATTATTTTATATTACGTATATAACTTGCTAATGTGGATCCAACTCTAATGCTCATATTGAAGAAACATGTTTGGAATTACAGAATTAGTCCTCACTTAGTGACTGAAATTAGGACTGGCAATTCCATTGCTTTATAAGTGAAACAAAATGTGACCATGCCAACTTAATGACATCAGTTCTGCTGCAGTCAAGTGAATCACATTTGGTTGTTAAGAATGGTGTCAGGTAACCTTGACTTATTACTTCCTGCTAGTTTCCCCATTGACTTTGCTTCTTAGAAGCTGGCTATGACTTGCAAATGGTGACCATGTGACTGTCATAAATGTATGCTAGTTGGGCAGGACCCAAATTATGATCACATGACTATGAGGATACTGCAAAAGCCGTATGTTGGGGACTAGTTGTAATTCTACTTTCTTATCACCATCCTAAGTTTGAAAGGTTGCTGAGCAAAGCAGTTGTTAACTGAGGACTACCTGTACTTTAGAACTTCTCACTGAATGAATCATAAGATACAACACTCACTAAGTGTTGTATCTTATGATTTATGATGGATGTTTTTTTACAATGACCATGATCATGATTTACCAGTTATTTCTTTTATATATACTGAGAGCTTATGCACCGGAGACAAATTCCTTTTGTGTCCAATCACACTTGGGCAATAAAGAATTCTATTATGAATACAGTAGGAGACAAATATCACTTAAAAGCTTTAGAGTAGTCTGAGATGTTGACCATTCTCTTCCAACTCTGTGCTGAAGAGAACTGTGAGATGCAAAAGAAAAACTGCTGCAGCTCATCTCTGCTAGTAAGGGCTTGCCACTAGAAATGAAAATAAAAGTCTCCCAAGGTATCTCATGCAAATACAAGTCACGGGAGATAACTCTGGTTTGTAATGGATACCTAACTGTTATCATGTGGAATACTTTCCTGTTCAGTGACTTAAAATTATTCTTTTTAGATACTTCACTGGGGATTCCTCTGAAATACCATTCTAAATAGCGAGCAAAAGCCATTTCACAAGGGTTTTTTTTTTACTCGTCTTCAAAATATTTCAGATTTTGATTGCAGGATACTAATACAGATATCAGTCTGACTTTCTTTGAAATGTACCTCTCAATGCTTCTAAAAAATTGGTTGTGATCATTTTTTTTCTTGAATAAATCAGTCCATAATGTTAATGCATTTTGAAAAAAAGAAGCAAAAAAAAGGATGAAGATGAAAATAAATGGAGAATTTTGCATAATTAACAAACCATATACTGGGTTTGATAATCACTGTAATTTCCTTAGATCCTGCCCCCCAAAGAATCTAAGTTATTTCAAGGAAAACTGATCTAAAGGTCTGCAAGGCTAGAATGGAATGAACTTCTGAACAGAAATTCATAGATCATAGGCACACTCATGATGATAGACAAGAGACTTCTCTTCACATCAAGAAAGATAGAAAATCTGAGCACACAGTTTTGCTTGACAGGGTAGTCTCCTCTCAGTCAAATGAATATGAACTTCTTCACAGCTTTGACTACAGTGTTTTATCTTCCAAGGCAGATCAAACTCTAGACTGGCTTAAGCTCCATGAATTTTAGGTTAGGAAGGAAAATAATCTAGTACAATCTCAAAATAAAGATATATAGAATAAATGTTCAGGATCTCTGTAGCATGTAAGTAAAAAGGTCAAGACTTTTCATGGAATTCATTGCATAAATCATCTATTAATATATTTATATCAATAGAATAATTTATATACATATTTTCATGAAATGTATCAACAGTAGAGTCCTTCAAGATTTTAGGTTCTATAATCTCCCAGGATGTCAAATGGACACCTAACATTAGAACCATCATTAAAAAGAATGTTCTTCCTGTATCAACTCAGGAAGTTCAAGACTGCCCCAGGAGCTGTTGATATAGTTCCACAGAGGAATTACCGAGTCTGTCATTTGTATTTCTGTAACTGTTTGTTTTGGTTCAGGAACCAAACAGGACATGCACAGACTCCAACAGATAGTTAGGACTTCAGAAAGAACAATTGCAACCAACTACTTTCCACAGAAGATCTGTATATTGCACGGGTCAGAAGGGGGGCTGAGAAAATACATGCCACCTAGAGTACATCCATGGGCTATTAGTAATACATGAATTACTGATTGAGAAAGTCCGGTTTGCACAGCCTGTGAGTGGCTGTCTTTTTTAGCATTTCAGATGAAGACCTTGTTCATCCAACTGGGAGATGCCAAAGTCTCAAATTAGACATTGATGCAAAGTCACTGTACTTGTTCAAATGAATGTATGCCTTCCTCATGCTTTAGTGAGCCAGGACAAGACATAACAATAAGTGGCATTTTTATCTATACAGAAATCTATAGAGCAGGATGAAGATGCACAAAATGCTTTAAAATAAAAGTGTTATTTTATTTTGTTAAATATGGCATTCCTTGCAGTTAGAACTCTGCATGGGATTCCTATCTACATGGAGTACTGCAGCTGTTTAGCTCAGTGATGGTGAACCTTTTAGAGACCAAATGCCCCAAAACTGCCCCACCCCTCCCACCCACCCCCTCCTGCTCCGCCCGCCCCCACCTGTCCACAGGGCCACCCACTGCTTCCACGGCCTGCCACAGCAATCACTCAGGCGGCTCTGCAGTGCCATGGTGGCCACACCCTCCACCTGCGCCCTGCAGCATCATCTGTGCACAATGGGGTGTGAGGGCGGATTCTTGTCCCTGCTGCCTGGCTGCCATGTCCTTGGCTGCACTGCTGTGCGCAGACTGCGCCCAGGGTTGACTCTCCTCTGGAGGGGCTGCTGGTGAGGAGGGGGCTGTGGGGGGAGGTGGGGCTGGGGCAATGGTGCGTGTGCCCACAGAGAGGGCTCTGAGTGCCGCCTCTGGCACGCGTGCCATAGGTTCGCCACCACTGGTTTAGCTGATTTTAACTACTGTTTTCTTTCAACTCTCTCCCCGCGCCCCAACAAGGAATGGGACAACTTGCCATGGCCAATTCCCCATGGCCATGGGACAACTCACTGTGGGACAATTAAATAATTTTATTTAACTATTTAAAATAATTAAAATTTTATTTTAATTTGGGTCATTCACATTTTTGTCCCTCCTTTTTCATCCTTTCTTTAATGATTCTATTCCACCATTTCTTTGATATTATGCAACTTTTGTCTCACACAAGTTGTCCTGTGGCGAGTTGACCATGGCAAGTTGGCCACAGTGAATTGGCCATGGCGAGTTGGCTGCAGTGAGTTGGCTGTGGCAAGTTGTCCTAGAACTCCCCAACACAGACACACGCATATGCAGGATATCAAAGGTGAAGGCTAATTCATATTTCCCTACCACAGTTAGGATTTAAACAAAGATTTGAAAAGTTTTTCTTTTTTTTGAGTCAACAGAGAGTTAATGATTTAATAAGGGATGTAATGCAGAAGATATATTAGATAGATAAGTTGTGATTCAGAGGCTGCTTTAGTACATCTATGTAACTTATGTCTGCAATTTGCTCCTTTTTCAAAGCAACTAGCCATTCTATATAAACTATTTTGAAAAACTGTATTTCAAAAATGATTTATTTCATGGCCTACGGAGTTACTTTTTAAAAATACAAGTCTATGAATAACTTGAATTAAGAAACTGCTTGTGTGGGCTTTTGGGGATGCTAATCCTGGAACAGTTCTCTTCTTAATGTCCCTCATGCCATATTTAACTCAAAAACATTTTAATGGAAAGTTGATCTCTGAATCTGTTTTCTATCTAAAATATTCTCCTTTACAGATTTTTTAAAAAAAAGATATTAGAACTGTTATGAAATGCTTGCTTTTTACGTGTTGATTCGTGCTGATGTGTTAAGCTTTTGAGCATCATTTCTGACTGAAGTTATAAAAAATTACTGAGTATGGGACCGCTCTGGAATAATAGGACTACCTTGGTAAAAACTGCTATTGAAGACTGCTATTTAAAAGCTAAGATACTAAAATTTCTGGCTACAGTTTTCAAACATGGTAAAATTATTACACCACTTGAAAAGTGTTAATTAAATCATTTAAGTTCAATTGGAAAAAGGACAATTAGAGGAGTTGGTGATGTGGTTTGTTACCACTGAAGAGATGACATCTGAAATCCAGTAAAACAGCAACCCTCCCTATCAAGACAAATCTGTTTTAAAAAACACAAAGCAACTATAGACCTGATAATTGGCATCAGATATAGCAAAAAGCTCTATGTTTATTGGACAGTTTGTTGATTCTCAAGACTGCATGAAAAACATTTCAATATCTGTCAACAGCTGAATTCAAGAAAGACAAATAATCATCTGGGAAGTGTGTATTCATCTGGGTCATGGTTGTTCCAAAGGTGGTTTTTCAAAAGGCAACTGGACATTTTGCTTCTCATCCAAGAAGCTTCTTCATTTCTGACGGTCAGAACTGAAGAAGCTTCTTGGATGAGAAATAAAACATCTTCAAGGAAAAACAAAATCCAGTTGTCTTTTGGAAAACCACCTTTGGGACAATCATTTTGGAAACCAGTGATAATAGGTAATGTTAAAAACTGTTAAATTAAGGTTATTCTCAGGAAAAAGCTGGTAAATAATAATTACATAATATAACTAATTTACATAATAATAAAGTTGGAAGGGACCTTGGAGGTCACCTAGTCCAACCCCCTGCTCAGGCAGGAAACTCTATACCATTTCAGACAAGTGGCTGGCCAGTCTCTTCTTAAAAACTTCCAGTGTTGGAGCATTCACCACTTCTGGAGGCAGGTTGTTCCACTGGTTAATTGTTCTAACTGTTAGGAAGTTTCTCCTTAGTTCTAGGTTGCTTCTCTCCTTGACAAGTTTCCATCCGTTGCTTCTTGTCCTGCTTTCAGGTGCTTTGGAGAATAGCTTGACTCCCTCTTCTTTGTGGCAGCCCCTGAGATATTGGAACACTGCTATCATGTCATCCCTCACCCTTCTCTTCATTAAACTACACATACCCAATTCCAGCAACCGTTCCCTATATGTTTTAGCCTCCAGTCCCCCAATCATCTTTGTTGCTCTTCTCTGTACTCTTTCTAGAGTCTCGACATCTTTTTTACATCGTGGTGACCAAAACTGGATGCAGTATTCCAGGTGTGGCCTTACCAAGGCATTGTAAAGTGGTATTAGTACTTCACGTGATCTTGATTCTATCCCTCTGTTAATGCAGCCTAGCACTGTGTTGGCTTTTTTGGCAGCTGCAGCACACTGCTGGCTCATATTGAAGTGATTGTCCACTAAGACTCCGAGATCTCTCTCACAGTTGCTACTATTGAGCAAGGTACCACCTATACTATACCTGTGCATTTGATTTTTCTTGCCTAAATGTAGAACCTTACTTTTTTCACAATTGAATTTCATTTTGTTAGATAGTGTCCAGTGTTCGAGTCTGTCCAGATCTTCCTGTATCTTAAGCCTATCTTCTGGAGTGTTGGCTATTCCTGCCAGCTTGGTGTCGTCTGCAAATTTGATGAGTTCCCCATCTATCCCCTCATCCAAATCGTTGATGAAGATGTTGAAGAGCACTGGGCCCAGAACAGAGCCCTGGGGCACCCCACTACACACTTCCTTCCATGTAGATGCAGTTCCATTGAGGACCACATGCTGAGTACGGCCTGTCAGCCAGCTACGAATCCATCTGGTGGTGATGCTATCTAACCCACATTTTTCTATCTTATCAAGTAGTAGGTTGTGATCTACTTTATCAAATGCCTTACTGAAGTCCAAGTAAATTATATCTACAGCATTCCTCTGGTTCACTAGTTTTGTCACTTGGTCAAAGAATGCAATAAGGTTTGTCTGGCATGATCTGTTTTTGACAAACCCATGTTGGCTTTTAGTGATAACTTTGTTCGCATCAAGGTGTTCGCTGATTTGTTGTTTGATTATCTTTTCCAGAATCTTCCCAGGTATTGAGGTCAGGCTGATAGGTCTGTAGTTTCCTGGATCTATTTTTTTCCCTTTTTTGAAGATGGGAACTACATCAGCTCTCTTCCAGTCCTCTGGTAGTTCCCCAGTGCTCCAGGATCTTTGAAAAATATAGTTTAGCTGGAAAAGACTTCCTTAAATATGAATGGTAAAGAATTGAATAAGGAAACTTTAGAGTTCAAATATTTGAACAATGTTTTTTCCACATTGTTCATTACTTCCTTTAATAAATATTGTGATTCAGATAATCTAGCAAGATAAGCTCCAGCACCACTATCAACTTCAGGCAACTAGTCATGGAACCCTAGTAGCAGCTGTTCTTTACTTTTTAAGTTAAGGTCAACATCTGGATATGATCATCTAACTGTTGGAATTCTGGTTTAGGAGATGGAAGATTTATGTACAAGATTTCAAATTGTCCTGTTATAGCTATATTTTAGTCTGACTTCATAGAATGGTGAATATGACTTTAGAGTGATCACAGCCCATTGGGGGGTCTTATATGTTTTTCTTGGTTATATTCCCAGCATTTGGGATTTATTACAACATCAAAAATGATGACCCCTAACTTCCACAACAATGGGATTTTTATATAACCATGGAAAAATAAATCTACATCAAAATTGTAGAATTGATTTCAGCATGTACATTAGTTTCTTTTTTTAAACAGAAAAAAAGTTTCAAGTTGCTTTGTCTACGATACAAATGTTCAGGCACAAACATGAAAATCATCTTCAAGGCAAACTTAGCTCCTGATGATACAATGGCCATGTAGTTTTCTTGGCAACAACAAAGAAATCCTTTGCCAGTAAAGTCTTCCTGAATACTTTTATTTTACCGGTTTAGCTCACAGTCATATCTTTCCCAGGAAGCTTCCCATTCAACTAGTAACCAAAACCAACCCTGCTTAGCTTTTAAATTCAGATAATAGGGAAGAGAGAATGGGGGAGAGGAAATTCATGGAAAATTGTGCAGCAAATCAAGATTTTCTACAACTGCTGTTATTCTTATAGAATGACAACAATATAGCACTGTACTTGCTGTTATATTTAATAATACTACTAATAATAGTAATACTACTACTACTAATAATAATAATAAGAACAACAACAACAACAACAACAATAAAAGTTGGAAGGGACCTTGGAGGTCATCTAGTCCATCTACCTGCTCAGGCAGGAAACACTATATCATTTCAGACAAATGGCTGTCCAGTCTCTTCTTAAAAACTTCCAGTGTTGGAGCATTCACCACTTCTGGAGGCAGGTTGTTCCACTGGTTAATTGTTCTAACTGTCAGGAAATTTCTCCTTAGTTCTAGGTTGCTTCTCTCCGTGACAAGTTTCCATCTGTTGCTTCTTGTCCTACCTGCTTTGGAGAATAGCTTGACTCCCTCTTCTTTGTGGCAGCCCCTGAGATATTGGAACACTGCTATCATGTCACCCCTCACCCTTCTCTTCGTTAAACTACACATACCCAATTCCAGCAACCGTTCCCTATATATTTTAGCCTCCAGTCCCCCAATCATCTTTGTTGCTCTTCTCTGTACTAGAGTCTCAACATCTTTTTACATTGTGACCAAAACTGGCTGAAGTATTCCAAGGCATTGTAAAGTGGTATTAACACTTCAC
Organism: Vipera berus; assembly: GCF_964194415.1. Taxonomy (NCBI): domain Eukaryota; kingdom Metazoa; phylum Chordata; class Lepidosauria; order Squamata; family Viperidae; genus Vipera; species Vipera berus. Next base: position 157,119,709 of record NC_138204.1, read on the forward strand.
GTGATCTTGATTCTATCTCTCTGTTAATGCAGCCTAGCCCTGTGTTGGCGTTTTTGGCAACTGCAGCAAACTGCTGGCTCATATTTAAGTGATTGTCCACCAGGACACCAAGATCCTTCTCACAGTTACTACTATTGAGCAAGGTATACTATACTATAGTATACCTGTGCATTTGGTTTTTCTTGACTAAATGTAGAACCTTAATTTTTCACCATTGAATTTTATTAGATAGCGTCCAATGTTCAAGTCTGTATCTTAAGCCTATCTTCTGGAGTGTTGGCTATTCCTGCCAGCTTGCTGTCGTCTAAAAATTTGATGAGTTCCCCATCTATCTTCTCATCCAAATCGTTGATGAAGATGTTGAAGAGCACTGGGCCCAGAACAGAGCCCTGGGGCACCCCACTACACACTTCCCTCCATGTAATGCAGTTCCATTAAGGACCACATTTAATTCTGTTGTGGTTACATTTGTGACTATTTCAGAGACCTCTGTGGATACTTTATAACATATTAATACATGCACCTCACTATCAAACAATGTATTGTCACATTCACTGTTTGGACAAGACAGAATTGCTGAACTTTGCCTTTTATCCATCTGGTTTTCCCCAATGCTCAAGGAAAAAGTGGATTGGGGGTGGAGAAACAATGCCATCCAAGCTATGTGCCAATGTATTTACATGTATTCTAATTTACAAGGCATTAGTCTTTTTTTAAGAAACTACATTACATAGCATTTGAAGCATGATGTCATAAAATATTTTCCCCAATATAACTGAAAGAACAATGTTACTATTGTGCATCTTTTATTTCTTGACTCACACACAAAATATGGGGGGAAGGGGGAGAGACAGGCAGATAGACAACCTATGCCTCATTAAGTAATCATTTCAGATATATTTCCTCACCTAACAGAGAACAGAATGATCACAGGTTGGCAAAAAAGCAGTGGGAGTGGAAGCAACTTCCATTTTCCTGGCAGCTTCCCCATTGAATTTCCTTGTGGGAAGCTGACAGGAAGCATTGGAAATCTGTCCTGTCCTGTCCTGCCCTGCCCTATCCTATCCCAAAAATTCAACAATTTCACATTGAATTCATTGTGGAATATACTCATTTTCAGTTCTGTGCTGTCTTGAGAAACCATGAAATAATTTTGAATAAATTTAGCTTGCTGGTTGACATCTGGCATTAAATGTCTACAATGATGGATTTGCCCTTGAATAATCACAGAAGGATTCCATACGTTCTTCATTGGAAGTTCTTTGGCATCAAAGGATGTCATTTGGAAGAGGCAATTGTATTGTCTGATGTTCTTCCTGAATTTATTTACAACAGGTTCATCATTGCTGTATAAATTGAGGAATTAATTAGGCAGAGGTTATAAATTGCCTATCCTTTCCTTCATACACAAAAATTGGCAGTTTCACCAGGGAAAGGGAATGCATGACATTGAAGGCAGACTTTGACCATATCAGCAGAAATAATATCTTGTGCAAATTGAGCATTGCACTTTCTCTATTGAGGTCTTGCTGTTGAAGATGGTTATTGTCATGCTGAGGAACCCTTTCCAATCCAGTTCCATCTTTTCGTCTCCTCATTCTGTACCTTTCCTTGTGATTCCGGAGACACCTTTCATCATCTGTTTATTCATCTTTCCTCCTCCTTGCCACACCCCTACGATATGTGGTGCCATCTCTTGACCATGGTGTCTCTTCTCTCTTCATATGGCATAATTATGCTGATGAAATTTTCATTTAATTTTTTCAACCACAATGTTGTATGCTGCTGTTCTTATCCCAGAACATTTTAGAATCCAGCTAGCTTCTCCACTTTATTGTACAAAGCTGTCAAAGATAGTTTTAAAAATAAGATCATGTTACCTCCCGTGGGCTATGGTGGAACCAATCTATCTGATCTCCAGCAATCAAAGGGACATTCAATTTTAGAGAAGGAAGCACTTGAAAAATGAAACAGGATGGACAAGGACTAAGATGTGGTGACTAATGTATTTGACTGATCCCAGAGAGATCCAGTTTCTATTCCATCTGAAGCTACATGGTTGTTACTTTTTTTAAGAGCCACATGATGAAACAATTTCTTGCTACTGGATGGGGGAGGGCACAAGGGATTGCAAGGATGTCAGACAAACTGTCATGGAATGTTCTAAATGATCATCACGTGACCATAGCAGAAGTCTGAAGCAGAACAACTTTCCCAAATTTCATTCCCTCAGGAGTGATGGATCACAGATTTTGGATGCATTTTGTATGTTAGCTCATTTGAGGTATCTTGGTTCAGAAATGGTTGCCCTGTGTTGCACTGTTTTGTCTAGTTAATGGTAATGACAATGAAGTTTTATATAAATGTTACTGTAACTCAATTATTTTTAATGAGGCTGTTTATTACAAAAAATGTATAAGACCCCCTCCTATGATATTTATATGGTACATTATTTTTTATAACCTATGAAGTAACAGTGAAATAATATATAGTATAAAGTCATTTATTTCCAGTTTTACATATAAATATTGCAGGTGATCAACAATATTTTGGAAGTGTACAGGCTTGCTTTTCTTTCTAGTTGATATTTTAAGGGTAAGTAAAAACCATATGCAATATATTCCACAGATTTGCTTCTGAAAAAATCAACATGGTTAGCACCATAAGAACTGTCACATTAATAACCCTCCGCTGATATTCAAATTTTCTGTCTTAAGCTAAAGAAAGATTGAATACCCTGCTGTTGTGTGGCCAAGATTGAAGAGGTGTCTCACTGACATTGTTCAAAGTTTATGAAAATATATGAACGCTCAAATGTCATTGGTTTTGCACCTTCAACAGACTGTAGTTTTATGAGAAATCAGTCTTTTAATCAAAATGATTGAATACCTTAAGGTCGTACCCAAAGATATCAGTTAATATCAAGAAATGTGCTATTTCTGCCGATTTTGCCAAGCTCTACATATTGTGGTACATTTTAAAGTGTTAATTTGTGCATTCCATATTGAAAATTGATCTGGAGTTTCAGCTTTTTGTCAAACAAAAACATATGGTTACAAGCTCTATGCATTTTACATGATGGCTGTTGAAGCTGTCACATGTGCAAACTTGATAACCGATGTGACACATATGCAAATAATTTGCTTGTTTAGTAACAATTCAAAGATTCATTATTCATGCAAAAACACATTTTTAAGTGATCAGATGGAATGAGTATTCATTTTGCAAAATCTAGCCTCATTGGTGTGCAAACACAGATAAAATAAAGCTGGAAACTAAGTGGTATTAAAACAAATCCAAGAATAAGAATATTTCCAGATAATTATTGAAGCAGATGGTGTTTTTTGTTAATTCTGCCATCAGTCTGAGAACTTGATGTCTTACATCTGCACTTAGTAACATAAATTGTACCACTGACATTATCTGAGTTTTCTCAAATACTTCAGTCAGTTTTACTCCAAGATTAACTAACATCTGCTACAATGCATGCCTGTCAAATACATTTATTTGAAAGCATTCCTTCAAAGGAAAATTTTTTAACTCAAACTTTAATTTGAGCTAATGCACAATGTGCTTGTGACAACGGGATCTTCTTTAGAGCTTTAGAGAATGTCAAATCAGGATGCTCAGCTAAGTAACTCACATTTCCACAGCTAATTTGTGAGCCAACTTGTCATTCACCTTTTCCTCATCTTGTTACTCTTTTTTCTTCACTTGTTCCTCTGCAGTTTCCCTTTCTTAAATAGCTTCATAGATTTCTGAAGGAAACTTCCCTATGCATTTCTCTATAAATATCTATTTCTCTCAGCTATTTGATACTATTTTATCAAATCACTGTGTTTGTTCTTTCTCTTCTTTGGAACATAATTTTTGTTTGTCTTTTTAAGGCCAAGCTATTTTAAATATAGCATTTTAGTCTTGCCTAGTAAAGCCTATGTAACTGAAGTTCATTTAATTTGCAAACTATTCTCCAAAGAAGATTCTACAACTACAAAATAAACTTGGGAGGGTTTATTTTGTGGCATTGAGAAAACCATCATAGCTTAAGGCTAAGCTTAAGAGTTTACTTTCAGTGTCCCTGGATGGCATTTTCAAAAAAGGAGCAAACTCTAATTTAACTAGAGGGAGAAATGATATAAATGAGTACATGGAGGAAATACAGTCAAGCAAATAGGCCTTCTTCCATTATTTTATTATTAATAATTATAATTATTTACACATTTTTTAAAAAATGGAAGCTAGTGAGCAATTAATGATTTGTAGAGGTGCTATATGAATAAGGAGAACTAAATAAAAGTAGTGCAATTGGCAAAATATTGTCTATAAACCAAATAAAACTGAAGGGAGAAAAGGAAGGATAAGATGGGAATTTTTTTAAAAAAATCAGATGTCATTTGCAATAAAAAGCACTATTATACATGTGTGAGAGGGAGGGAGGGAGGGAGGGAGAGAGAGAGGGAGGGAGGGAGAGAGAGAGAGAGAGACTGAGATTTTAAGAAAGCAACAGCAAATTTCTCTTTTTTTTACCTTCCCATAATCACTCCTCCCTTAAAAAATTACTGTGAATGGGCAACCAATCACAAGAATTAGTCTGATCTACAGAAGGACCTGTTGCTGTCTCAAGTAATCACCTCCCCCCAAAGGTGTAACTATAGATAAATGCTAAAAGATATTTAGTTTTATTCCATTTTCGTCCAATGTGTAAGATCTGGCTTCTTCCACCATACCAAATTCCTGAACTGCATTCCAGCTTCTCCAAGGACTTTGAATCATTTTAAATTATTTAATTGTGAATGTCAGGCACAGCCTCTGGAATCACACAAAATGTGTGCTTGTCTGTAATTAGTGAACTTATAGTACTTTATTACTATACGTCCAATATCGGGAACACATTTTAAAGTCAGAAAAATATTTGAATTTGAAGGGCTGTGTTGTTCATAAAAGTCTTTGTCTAAACTTTGGTTCAGTCACTACTGTGCAAAAAGAATAAAAAGGTACAAAAAAAATTATACAAGTACTGTAAATAACTGCTTTCACATGTATCTGTTTCTGATTATTCTGAAATCTCTGAATAATTTCAGAATGTGTAAAACCTGTCATATTATAGAAACATGTCTCTTTAAAGTAAATGTGAAATTCCAGTAATTGAAGTGATAAATCTAGTGTTTTTGTGGAGGTATTTTTGATGAGAACTACAGTAGTAAATTAGAAATTATTCTGTGCTGTTATATCATGGTAAAAGCCTTTCCATTATCTATTGTCAGCCACTGGGGATGGGCAAATAACTCAGCTGTCAATCTAACTGCAAAACTTAAAGTTCTGGGAATAATCAATAAAATTTAAAAAACCCTCTTCTATTATTCTCATGTAATCTTTTCAACAACTCTTAAGTTGTTTCCCTCCCCCTTCTCTTACACATCTCATTTATTCACAGATTATTTGAGTATGATGGAATACTTCATTTTTTATAGCTAGTTATTTGTCACTGTGTTTTCACATGGCATATGAGAGCTACATTTCAATCAGAACAAATAGCTATAGCCTGACTTGTAAATGCAATTCTGCACATAATAACAGAGTTAATTAAATTAGTCATCACAATTATCTGTTTTATTATTGATTTTTGCAGAATATTCTTTATTGTTTAACTTGTCCTACTTAAAAACTCCTTGATGTTCATCCACTTTCAAACACTCATGAAAATAACATTCATAACTTGGATCAGCAGTGACATAACTCCTCCATGCCATATATCTGTTTTTAAAATAATGCTTGTTCAAACAAATCTAAATCAAAACCTATTTACCTCATTATCTACAATGCAGGTGAAATAATAAGCTGTGAATCCTCAACTTCATTGTTGAAAACAGGAACTAGAGTTTTAAAAATGTGGTTTAATCTATTGGCCCAGAGCTACTGTAATAATAATAAGAGATGTGATTACTAATAGTACTATTTTTATTTGTTGTTTGTAAACTAAACAGAAATAGGGAGGAAGAATAGGTGATCTATCTGTCAACAAATGAAAAATAATAGAGAAAGGTTGTAGCTCGCTTGAAGAATATATACTTTGGGTGCAGAAAGTTCTATAGTTAATTAATGGCACCTTAAGCTACTCTGAAAAATACCTTATGAATCTATAAAATTAATAAAAAGATTGCGCTGGCTAGTCCAAGTTCCACTAGATCCCTTAGTAGGTGCTACACATAATAGCTTTCCAGTTTCTTTAGCAAATTACATCTACAGACATAATGTTACTGAATATATAGCCATTATGAATAATCAATATGAAGAATCTTAATCTCTACCTATAAAATCTCTACCTATATAAATAAAATTATTATTATTATTATTATTATTATTATTATTATTATTATTATTATTATTATTATTATTATTATTATTATTATTATTATTATTATTATTATTATTATTATTATTATTATTATAATGGTCTTATCTTCCCTTAAAGCCATCCATAACTGGCATCCATAACTACAACTTGTGATAACTATCCCACCATTAAACTTACATACCTTTATCTCTCTTGTCCCAAAGATGCTTTTTCATGAGGCAACTGGACTTTTTTTTTCCTTTGAAGACATTTCGCTTCTCATCCAAGAAGCTTCTTCAGCTCTGACTGGATGGTGGGGAATGGAAGGATTATACTTCTTGCAGATAGCTGGTCATTTCCATTCCTTTAGAGAGTTGTTGATGCCATCTGGAAGCTTATTTGTGTCATTAGGTTCATCCGAGTAGTGCAAATGGCTATGGAGCCTTCCTGGAACTGTTGAAAGGACTCTGTTGTAGACTGAAGATAGATGATGTCGTATCTCTCCCCCTCTGTCGAGAGAGGGCTGTTCAATTTTAACATAGATGGCCTCTTTGACCCCTCTTTCAAACCAACAGTCCTCTCTGTCCAAAATGTGGACTTAGCTGTCTTCGAAAGAATGGCCTTTGTCTTTTAAATGCAGTTGGACTGCTGAATATTGTCCTGATGAGTTGGTTCTCCTATGTTGTGCCATAAGTTTATGAAGTGGTTATTTGGTTTCGCCAATGTACAGATCTGCACATGGCTCACTGCATTTATACTGCATATATATACCATGTTGCTCAGTTTGTGTCTGGATGTTTTATCCTTGGATGGACAAGCTTCTGCCTTAGTGTATTTTTGGGTTTGAAGTGTGCACATATGTTGTGTTGGCTGAAGATTCTCCTGAGCTTTTCCAATATTCCTGCAATGTATGAAATGACAGGCCTTCAGCTCCATGGTGTAGGGTTCTGATAACTCCCATTTTGTGTTCCAGTGGGTGGTGAGAATCAAAATGTAAATGTTGATCTATGTGTGTGGGTTTTCTGTAAATTTCAATGTTAAGGCTTCTGTCTTCCTTAATGTACACTGCACAGTCCAAGAAGGCTAGACTATTTTCCTTAACATCTTCACGTATGAATTTGATGTATCTGTCCACCGAGTTGATATGTTCGGTGAATGTTTCCAATTCCAGTGTTTTGATCTTGACCCAAATATCGTCCACATACCTATACCAGTGAATGGGTAGAATTCCTGTGAAGGAGTTTAAGGCTTTGGTTTCTACCTCTACCATGTAGAGATTGGCCACAATGGGACACACAGGTGAGCCCATGGTGCAGCTGTATTTTTGTATGTAGAAACCTTTACTGTATTTAAAATAGGTAGTGCTCAGGCAGAGGTCCAGCATGGCATATAGGTGGTCTGGGCTGAAGTTCGTTCTGTCATCTAAGGTGCAGTCATTTCTTCACTACCGTGACAACTTTAGTTGCTGGAATGCAAGTGAAGAGGGAAGTCACATCATAGGAAACCATGATCTCATCTGGGTCCTTGCTGGTGAACTCGTGTGAATAGATGACACAGATAAGCCTCCATGTGGCATCAACAACTCTCTAAAAGAATGCAAATGACCAGCTGTCTGCAAGGAGTATAAATCCTTCCATTCCCTACCTTCCAGTCAGAGCTGAAGAAGTTTCTTGGATGGAAGCAAAATGTCTTCAAAGAAAAAAAAAGTCCAGTTGCCTTGTGAAAAAGCACCTTTGGGACAACCATGACCTGGATGACTGAGAATCTCCATAGACTTTATTTATCTTAAATTTCTAACTATTGACTGACCATAGATATCAGTATTGTTAAGAGAGATAAAGGAGAGATGATTTCTCTTAATCTAATTTCTGCACATCCAAAGGACTACCTAGCTCAGTGATGGTGAACCTTTTAGAGACCAAGTGCCCAAACTACAACGCAAAACCCACTTACATATCATTGGGTGCCGGGTGGGTATGGCCTATTGGCTGGGTATGGCCAATTGGGTGGGTGTTGCCCATTGGCTGGGCATGGCTGTGGTGGTAACAGCAGACTGGGTGGGACTAAAAAATTCAATCAATCAATTCCAACTTTACGAGATTTTTTTTTCCGCACGAGAAATTGAAATTGATTGAACCTTTTTTTTTTTGCACATGGCGGCAGAGGCCTAAAGTGAAAAAGTTTTATAAAACCCAGCTGAAGGCCTAGGATTGGGGCAACAGTGCACGTGCTCACAGAGAGGGCTCTGTGTGCCACCTATGGTACATATGCCATAGGTTCGCCATCACGGACCTAGCTCTATCATATCTTCCTTCATTGTTTCTAATCTAAGGAACTCCCAAACCTTATTACTCTTCACCCGCATAAAGTTGATACGGCTCCTTGAACATTTTAATTCACCTAATAATTAATTTCTTCAGCTCTAGATATGAGCTCTCTACAGTTCAGCTTAAGTATGGTGGCTTATTTATTTATTTATCAAATTTATATGGCTGCCCATCTCATGCAGTGACTAAGTGACACAAAAAACAGACATTAAAACATTTTATAAAATCATTTAAAACAATAAACAGAACAAAATAAATGTATAGACATTTTCCATATTATTCATAATTTTACAGTAGCATGACTTTTAATTTCAGGATTTTTTTTAAAAAACCCTTGATTAAACTACTGCTCTGGAATTTCTAGGTTTTCTACCATCAATGTATAACAAAGTATGAATTTGATCATTCCCCCCCCCCCCAGATCTGGACATGCTGTATTTTTCCACCAGATTTTTTTTAAAAAATTCCCTGGAGTAGCTAGAATATAGATCTATCAGTCTTCTGAGTGATATGGAACAAAGGTCTACCTTACTATAACAAGCTTTTCATGTTACCTGAACATGTATTTGTTGTATGTTTCTTTAATTATGTAAGCAATTTCCTATATTCCACATTGTTCTTATTGCTAATAATAAGCAGCATAATATGGAGACAAATTCTATTTGTCCAATTCTAAACAACTAAACCTTGATTGGAACAGCATACAATATTTTGTTGTTGTTAGCTGCGAAGTCGTGTCCGACCCATTGCAACCCTATGGACAACGTTCCTCCAGGCCTTCCTGTCCTCTACCATCTTCTGGAGTCCATCTAAGCTCACGCCTACTGCTTCAGTGACTCCATCCAGCCACCTCATTCTCTGTCGTCCCCTTCTTCTATTGCCCTCAATATCTTTCCCAGCATTAGGCTCTTCTCCAGTGAGTCCTTCCTTCTCATTAGGTGGCCAAAGTATTTGAGTTTTAGCTTCAGGATCTGGCCTTCTAAAGAGCAGTCAGGGTTGATCTCCTCTAGGACTGACCGGTTTGATCGCCTTACAGTCCAAGGGACTCGCAGGAGTCTTCTCCAGCACCATAGTTCAAAGGCCTCAATTCTTTGGCGCTCAGCCTTTCTTATGGTCCAACTTTCACTGCCATACATTGCAACTGGGAAGACCATAGCCTTGACTATACGCACTTTTGTTGACAGGGTGATGTCTCTGCTTTTTAGTGTGCTGTCTAGATTTGCCATGGCTTTCCTCCCGAGGAGCAAGCGTCTTTTAATTTCTTGGCTACAGTCCCCATCTGCAGTGATCTTGGAGCCCAGGAAAATAAAATCTGTCACTACCTCCATTTCTTCCCCATCTATTTGCCAGGAATTGAGAGGGCTGGATGCCATGATCTTGGTTTTCTTAATGTTAAGTTTCAACCCAACTTTTGCACTCTCCTTCTTCACCCGCAACCAGAGGCTCTTTAGTTTTTCTTCACTTTCTGCCTTTGGAGTGGTATCATCTGCATATCTTAGGTTGTTAATATTTCTTCCAGCAATCTTAATTCTAACTTTTGATTCATGTAGCCCTGCCTTTCTCATGATGTGCTCTGCATATACGTTAAATAGGCAGGGCGACAGTATACAGCCTTGCCGGACTCCTTTCCCAATTTTGAACCAATCAGTGGTTCCGTGTCCAGTTCTCACTGTTGCTTCTTGGCCCTCATATAGGTTTCTCAAGAGACAAATAAGATGGTCTGGTACTCTCATCTCTTTAAGAACTTGCCACAGTTTGTTATGATCCACACAATCAAAGGCTTTAGCATAGTCAATGAAGCAGAAGTAGATGTTTTTCTGGAACTCCCTAGCTTTCTCCATGATCCAGCATATGTTGGCAATTTGATATCTAGTTTTTCTGCCTCTTCGAAATCCTGCCTGTACTTCTGGTAGTTCTCGATCAACATACTGCTGAAGTCTAGCTTGTAGGATTTTAAGCATGACTTTACTAGCATGAGAAATGAGTGCAATGGTGCGATAGTTTGAGCATTCTTTGGCACTGCCTTTCTTTGGAATTGGAATGTAAACTGATCTTTCCCAATCCTGTGGCCACTGTTGAGTTTTCCAAATTTGCTGGCAAATTGAGTGTAGCACTTTTACTGCATCGTCTTTTAAGATTTTGAATAGCTCAGCTGGAATACTGTCACCTCTTTCCATGGCAAAGATACTGGAGTGGTTTGCCATTTCCTTCTCCAGTGGATCACGTTTTGTCAGAACTCTCTGCTATGACCTTTCCATCTTGGGTGGCCCTGCACGGCATAGCTCATAGCTTCATTGAATTACGCAAGTCCCTTTGCCACGACAAGGCAGTAATCCATGAAGGGGAGCATACAGTATAAATTTC
>NC_138204.1:157135733-157273233 GCF_964194415.1 Vipera berus
TAGGGCCAGAATTTAATGGCACGCACTCAGTATTTAACATTCCTCTTTTTTACCACAAAGGAAATCCTCCTCCTCCTCCTCATCTTTTTATTTGGTCACAGACCAGCATGTAGAATACAGAAATTGCAGTTACTTAAAATATGCTAAAATATCTACTATAGTATCTAAGAGGGGTTACAATCAATCCTATGGCACAAAGTGCAGATTAGTAAGTAATGCTTGGCTGTGGATAGAGAGATGGAGTCAGACTGATTTGATAATAGCATTTTAAGATAAAATAAATCAGAATGACCAGGTTATTTAATAAGGGAAATCATTGAATTTTCAGTTTCAGGTGCCAAAATTCGAATGCTGGTTTCACATGGAGTTTGGTACTGCTATCCAATGAGACAGAGTAAACAGAAAGTTAATATATTTTTAAAAGAGCACTGAATTCAGCTATAACTTGGGAAGGTTCCTAGCCATGCCTTTTCCTTATCTTCTAGTTTTTTACTTGAGAGTATGTGATAGAAAACAATGCCTGCATTCTGAAATAGTATAAGACCCAGAGGGGAGAGTTCTGTTAGTATTAAAGTAGAAGTGAGATTCATATCTGAATTCAAATGTCTGAAGTGATGCATAGGCTCAGTCACTCACCCATTCTCAGATAGCTGTCCGGAATCTACTATAGGCACTGATCTTAAATAGATTTAATTCTGAATGCTCTTTTTACATTTTCAGATAATATACTTCACAACTACAACTCCTTTGACACGTTAACTGTCAGACTAACTATATCACTAAAGGTCGAGAGGTAATTGGAGATCTCTCTAATTGTTAGGCTTTTGCAAGGTCTGAGCTTGATCGTTCAATGAACTGTTGAGTTGATAGGATTCGTGTAGCTGGTTATAAATTGATAATCTAAATTAATTCATTCAAGCAGAAATCGATTTTGTAACTCCTTGAGAGCTTGTAATAATGCTTACCTCCTACTGCTAGCTGCATTCTCTGTTCCATAAAGCTGCTGGAAACAGCTGGATTCGGGTGACCTGCTAGCTCATTAAATCTGTTACATGTTCCTTTTGGTAAATGATATTAAGCTAAAATGTCCTTGTGTTGATTTTTTCTTTTAATTTTACGACAAAAATAACCTAATTTGTAACATGAAATAACAATTCCCTCGGACTACTTTGCCTTGTTAATAGATTTTATGTATTTTTCATTTACACAAAGGTGATGGAAACATTTAAACTGTTATTTAAGCCACAAGATATATGTTACTTGAAGTCTGATTGCTTCAGAAAATTATTGGCCCTTTGCTTTATACGTAATAAATGGCAAACAACTCATTTTGGTGGTTACTAAATAAAATATGAGCACTTTTATTTTATTTGTTTTCCACTGAAAAAAGGAAGTCAAATTGCTTTTCAAATTGATTTAGAAATAGCAATTATTTCTCCCTGTGTAATACAAAATGGATAATTTCAATTTTTAAGCTTAAAACTTCTTAATCTAGAAATAAGTATAACCTAATTCTGAAGCTCTAGTAAGACAAGCTTTCTCTTTACTGTCCATAAGAATGAATATATTTCTTTTTCTAAATTATTTCAATTACCTTTGCTTAAACAAAAAATAACATTTTAGAAAAGCAGTATTCTTTCCAACAAAATTATTAACTGAGATAGCTTGCTATATTTTATTAAATACAACATAACTGCTTAATTAAGAATTAATTAATTAAGAATTCTTTTATCTAAATCATGCAAGGGAGATTGAGGGGGTAACAAGCAGTTTAAAAACTTCTCATGAAGACCCTGCAATATACTGTTACATACCAATAATCCAAAATATCTACAGCATCATTGACACCTTAGCCAATCTTTCCAGTGGAGTTCACCATGCATTCATTCAGATCGATGAAATGGTTAAAACTAGCCCAAGGAATTAGGAGAAGATATGCTTGAGACTGCTTGGCTATTAAGATAATAGGAATTAAAACCAGAATTATTAGCTTATTAAAGTTAAAGATCCATATAAAGATAAAGCATTTTTTTTAATTATCAGAAAGAAGAAGCCAGCATTGATTTCTAACTCCTTGTATTAAAAGAAAGAGAAGAGCAAAATACATTTTTCTAAGGCTTTAAACAGACTTATCAGGAACCAATTCTACCCAAAGAATAGCTTCCATCATCTTAGATTCTTACTCAGTAACCAACATCATCAGTCTTGTTCTGGTCTGAGCAGAGAAAGATAGCATAAAATCAGATGCATACCCACAGTATGACATCCTAAATGCACAGTGTCTCTGTTAGGAATTAGTGTGGCTTGGTGAAGTTAGAACAGTGGTTCTTATCTTTAAACTAACACCTATTGTGGATATTTATGTTGCCAAATTGATGCATCTAAGTACACAAGCTGGCTTGATGATAACTTCAAACTATCTAGTAAGAATTTAGCTCCAAGATCACAGAATGCTGAAGCAAAACAGACGTACTGAGACAGATATTTGCTGCTTCTACCTAAATTATAAATAACAAGATTTAAAGAGTTCATAGTACTAGACACACAGACACAAAAATGTTCTTAAAAATTAGTATCTTTCCTATATTAAATGGAATCAGAGTGGAACTAATTATCTGGTTACTTTACTTAGATTTAAAAGATAAATTACATCAAATCTGGTGCCGTACTTTAAGATCATCTCCCTGGGTTAGATGGCATGCTGGCTGAGGAATTCTGGGAACTGAAGTCCACAAGTCATAAAAGGGCCAAGTTTGAAGACCCCTGATCTAACCACTTATATGTCAATGTGTTTAGTTTTCATTGTAAACATACTTTACCCCCAAATGCCACTAAGACACTTTAGTATGATATAAATGATGATATAAAATCCAACTGCTAAATTTTAAATGGCAGATTTAATTTGAACAATTTTCTAAACAAAGAGGTTTTTTTTCCTGGTCAAGTCAATGTCTACTTTCATAATATATTGTTAGTTGGGGGAAAATAATTACGTATTGTTCTGACTTTATTAATCCTCAGCACTGAAAAGGTCTGTTCAGCAACACCTTAAATCAAGAATGGACATTTCTGTCCATTGGGAAGCACATTTAATTATTTTGTAGGTGGGGGTACTGAAAGTTGTACGGAGCACAGTGCAGTGTTAAAGTAGAATAAATGGGGTCTTATCATGCATCAAAGCCCAATGGAGTCTTGTTTTCTTTTTCTGCATTATGTGATAGAAGACAAGTGCTACAATATGTTTCCTGTCTCTGGTATACAGAAAAGGGCACTACAATAACTTTTTGAATATTTTTGAAATTGCTGGGGACTACAAATATGCCCCAAATTCTAGCATATTTATTGAAAATTGGAGGACATTGATTGCCATCTAGTGGTGTGGCAAACATATTGGAAGTACTCTCCCAATCCCCTAGATAAAGGCTAAGACTCAATTTAGTTCTTCAGTGTAGTGTTATTACAGGGAATGCCAAAATGGCCCTGAAATTAAAACAATACATTTGTACGTGCAATATTTAAAAATTAACAATCTGTAATAAACAATATCAAGTTATTACTTGAGATCTCAGATTTTTTTTTGCCATTCTAATTTTAAGAATTACTTAAGACAGATACATAATGACATATCTTCTACAGACATATTTCATACATTTAGGTTATAAAGATAAAATATGTGAAGATTTCCTTGAGTTGACTTCAACTCCTGGTGATTACATAGAAATGAACATGTAGCAACAACATGCCTTCCTCTTAAATGGAGTTTTCTATCTCACAGTTAACCTGCAACCGTAGGATTTTCTGGCAGTTTCACATTCAAATACCAGTTAGGCTGTACAACACCTTCAAAAGAGGTACTCCAATTTTGTGAGTGTCTATGAAGCACAGCTTTTGAACAAATTAAACCAGACATATTCTCTTGCACATTTGTGCATCTGCAGACCTAGCAACTTTGCCTAATTTTTACACACTTAAAGCACTTCTTTTGAAGAATTTTCTAGTATCAACCAGGCCTCACTCTGAATTCATTTTCATAAATGAATTTGATTTTTGAATTTCAAATTTGAATTTGATTTTAGTATTTTGTCAAAAATTAATCTTTTATGAGCATAAGGAATAACATCTGATATATTTTTTCAATAGCCACTGTAAGTTTGACAAATGCTTTCACTCATGTTGCCCTCAATCTTAAAGAGTTTAAAGATGCATAATTTATTAACTGACTAAGATATTGTCTAAGAATATGTCTATGGGTGAAAGGGAAATGTTAATTAAACTAACAGGTTTTGAAATAGTAAAAATGGTTAAGTATTTGGGAGTGTATATTGCAGCTTCAAATGCAAAATTATATAAGAATAACTATGAAACACTATGGTTGAAGATACAAAAGGATTTAAATAATTGGAAAAAATTACCATTATCTCTATTGGGAAGAATCGCAGTTGTTAAAATGAATGTTCTGCCGAAGTTTCTCTTTTTGTTTCAAATGATACCTATATTGAAAAAGGATGCCAACTTTGATGAATGGCAGAAGGGTATTAATAAATTTATCTGGGCGGGAAAAAACCCAAGAGTTAAATTTAAGAATCTGCAAGATGCTAGGGAAAGAGGGGGACTCAAGGCGCCTAACTTGAAATTGTATTATGATGCGGTGGTCTTGTCATGGGTTAGCAATTGGCTTAACTTAACTAATAAAAGAATACTTCACCTTGAGGGTTGGGATTTGGTATATGGATGGCATGCATATTTGCTTTATGACAAAAAGGTGGCAAAAGTATTATTATAAGTTAAATTATAAAATACCGATTTGGGGAATTCCCGGACACGCGATAGAAGGTGTATCTATGGGAGTGAGTTTGGATATGTTTTCCTATAAGGAATTACTTAGATTGGAAGGAAATAATTGGCAACTTAAATCATTAGATGAGTTAAAACAAGAAAACATAAGTTACTCTTGGTTCCAATATACCCAACTGAAAGCTAGGTGGAAGCTGGATCAGAAGGTTGGCATCACAATTACAGATGAAAATTTAGTAAAACAAATTAGAGATTTAAATTGTGCGCATATAAAGAGGATATATAATGTCTTAATTGAATTGGATTCAGAAACGGAATTAGTTAAAGATTGTATGATAAAGTGGGCACAAAACATACAGGAACCAATTCCGTTGGATACTTGGGAGGTAATCTGGGTCAGAAATGTTAAATTTATTCAGGCTCAAAATTTAAGAGAAAATTTTTATAAAATGTTTTATAGATGGCATTTGGATCCCAAAAAGTTGTCTAACATGTATCCTAACCTCCAGTCTAAATGCTGGAGATGTGGTAGTTTAGATGCTACTTATTTTCATATGTGGTGGACTTTTAGAAATATAAAAGCTTTTTGGATTAAAATCTGGTGGAACATTCAAAAGTTTTTTAAGAGAAAGATAAAGTTTTCTCCACAATTGTTTTTATTGGACATTGTTGTAGATTGTGATACTAAAGAAATCAATTTGATGTTGAATTTGATAACAGCAGCACGGTTACTGGTGGGACAATATTGGAAGAAGGATAGTTTGCCTACTATAGAAGAATGGGTACTTAAAGTATCGAATCTTGCAGAAATGTCTAAGATTTCTGCTTATTTGAAGGATCATTCACAAGAAAGATATATTTCAGTTTGGAGGAGATGGATAGATTATATTCAGAATAAATATGGGACTAAAAAGTTCCATTTAGCTTATGAGTAGATTTTAGAGGGATATTGTTATTAATTTTAGTATTAGTATTGATTATATTTTTGTTTAAGTTATTATTATTATGTTTTTAATAATTTGAATGTATCTATGTTAAAGGGGAGTCAAAGCACATTATGAATTTGGTTAATTTTATAATGGATAATCTTAGTTAGAATATGATTATTATATCTATAACCCTGTATTCAGCTCTGGGAAGTGGGGGGGAAGGGGGTGGTTTGGGGTGGGTGGGTTTTGGGGATATGTATTGTAAAAATTATTTTTGTAAAACTCTTTAATAAAAAAATTATTAACTGAGACAATACAGCCTATGTTCTAAGGGTAAATGGTGTCTTATCTAATAAATGATGGCATTTTTGATCCCCATGTTTGCCAACTTTGGGTATTTTATATTATAGCAACTCACAAATAAGAATTGTACCATATTTATATGATCCAAGCATTATGATATAAAAGTCCTTTTATGTTTATGTCGTTATCATGATTACTCAGATATCTTTTCCTAGAGTCTTATTTAAATTGGATGTAAGAGAAGAGTAATAATTCTACTCACTGTTTTAAAAATTTAAATGTTAGATTATTTTATCCCATTTCTATTATTTTATAAATAACTCAAGATAGCCCCCCCACACTTTTGTCTCCTATTTTCTCCACAACAACCCTGTGAGGTGGGTTAGGGGGAAGAGAGAGAGAGAGAGAGAGAGAGAAACACCTCAAAGTCATCCAGCTGGCTTTCATGCTTAAGGTGGGACTAGAACTCACAGTCTCCTGGTTTCTAAACTGGTGCCTTAACAACTAGACAAACTAGCTCTCTTTTTTTCTTCTTTATTATTTTATTTAAATGTACAGCTTTTACTTATCTAGCTTATGATTCTGATTGCTATTAATTGATTAAATAAGACTTTTTAAAATGATGCAGCCACTGACTGTTCATAAACTCAGTGGCATAAAGTTTGAATTTCTTCTAACTCATAATTTTAGAGCATAAGTCAAATAGCCAAATAAAATGTAATGCTAAGCAAATTGCAGAAAGATGTTCCCTGATTACTATCTTTTTGCTGGCTTCCTCATAATACTGAAAAAGGGACAAACTGTGACAGTTGGTCAGAACATGCACATTGTTTTTCAGCTTCTTCAATTAACAATGTCCAAAATCCTTTTGTAGTATTTTTGCAACTAAATAATGCAAATGTAAAAAGCAATAAATATTTCCAAACTGTAACTCATTAACATTTTTAGATATATATTAAGAAATAAGGATTAAATCATACAGTACAATAGCTGCAAAAGGACTACTATATAATGTTATGCAAGTTGTGGTGGAACAGAAGAACCACAGGAGTCATTCAATTATTTTTGAGCAGATCGTGTGCAAGGATAATAGCAGAGCCGCTGCCCCATCCTTAAAGTTGTGGAACAGATCCAACAGTTGAATAGTGCCTGGATCACTTTTAAGACTTTGTGTATTTGAGCAGGATATTTAATGAGAAGCTAATGGGAAAGAGCCAAATGACTCTGTCCCATTTGTCATATTTTTGGATGTCTAAGTGTCTCATTAGGCCACTTCACTGCTGCATTTGAAGAACTTCAGTAGAATGAGGTTGTCTAAAGCTACTGTGAATGGCAAGCTAAAGCTAGTTTTTAATTGGCATAAGCAGTTCAATAAAAACTGCATATGATACAATTGCTATTACTGATTTGGAGTGATAATTTCAATCTTTATTCAAAAATAGATTAAGATGCTCTGCTCGTTTGATGTATATGCCATTCTCTGGACAACCTGAATGTGGTTGGAGAAAATTTCCTTTATTTATTTAATCTAAAATATACCAAAAGATACTGAAGAGGTGACTAGCTTTAAGACTATGATTTAAGTATTACTGATCAAAGATATTTCAAACAATTTTTATAGGATCATTAAATTTGTTACCCTGCTTACTTCTTCACTTAATACAACGCAATACATAGTAACATTGTGTCAATCTTTATTCAAGGTTTCTAATGATTATATATAAAGATCATAGTAAAAGGAATCAAAATATGCCAAGAATACATCTGTAAAATACAGTCAGTTATTTTTTCCAGAGGGTTGCTTAATCTCTTTCTAGTGATTAAAAAAATGCTTTCTTTGATTATATATTCCTCCCATCATATCTTTTCTCTCAGGTTCATATCAGGAATTTAATATTTGGCTTTGTTCTTTATTTACCTAGATGGGTGTCCTGAGCTGCAAATATGCTTTTCTTCTAATTTTCTTTCAGAATAGCAGGACATAACAAATTTTGAATAGTAAAGGCTTACAGGAGATATTTTAAAAATAGTATTTTGCTCAAAGTTTAGAACACAGTCTAATATAACTGAAACAATTTAAACAGATACCATTAAATGTAAAATATTAATTGAATCATTAATTTAATATAGCTTAATGTTCTCTATTTCTGTCACTTCCTCAACTCACTCTCCTCTCATGTCTACAAGTCTGCAAAGCTCTTTCCAGTTTGTTATAAGTGAATTCAATAAAACTAAGTAAAACACTTCAGTTATGCATTCATTTAAATCACATTTCTAAAAAGTAAAAATATTAAAGACACTTCATAAATATAAGTGTCCAATTTAAACAGATCTGCAGCAGGCATTATGCAGTGCTACTTCTTATTACAGTTAATCAAAAGAGAAGCTAAACGTGTGCGAAAAGATTGCGTTTAGCAAACAGTTCCACTCTTGCAGAAAATCTTAACTACCAATCAAATTTTCTACTAGGTATTTTATAGAAGGCTGAAATCCATTGAATAAAAGCCAAGTCAATAGGTCAGGGGTAGGCAACCTTGGCTCTTTTATGACTCATGGACTTCAACTCTCAGAATTCCTGAGTCAGCTGACTCAGGAATTCTGGGAGTTGAAGTCCATGAGTCATAAAAGAGCCAAGGTTGCCTACCCCTTCAATAGGTGATAGCAATGGTGGGTTCCATTGAGACCTGAGGTGGGACTTGTGATTGGCTAATTGATCCTTCAGGTAGAAACTGTGGATGTCTCATGGGTAACTTTACCATCAGAGGATAATGACCTTTGGATAAGTTTTTCAAGCGCCAACAGAGGCTGTTTGAAAAAGCAGAAATTTGAAAAGACTTTGTCTTCACATTCCATTTTTCATTTTGGCTAATATGGTTATAGTTGCATTATGCCAAGATAATTCCTATTTAACAGGCAGCTACTGAGGACTATGTCATTTTGGATTCAAATAATATTACCATAAACCATGCCTGAATGAGCCATATAACCTGAGACATCTATGGATACATAAAAGTGCAACACAATGTTTGAGGAAATATTAGGAAATATTTCAAACTTACAATGCCGGTTTTCTGCCCCCCAAAAGTTCATTTACTTATATCTTGGTCAGTCCTGAAAATATTATGGCATTGAAAGAAATTGTGCAAATGCCAAAATAAAGTTCTATTATTTAAGAACACAGCAATCAGGTCAACTGTTTTGCTTAAGATGGCAGCTTAGTCCAGATCATAAGCAACTGATAGAGTGTAAGCAATTAGTCAGAACAACAGGAAGGCTATGTCTTCCTAGCATTAAAGAAAATAAAATTTGGAAACTGCTGAACTTAGTGTTACATGATGTGAGGTATTCCAAATGAAAGTGAAATTCTAATGAATGAAGCTAAACAATGACAGATTGATTCTTTATAACTGAAGTCAAGACAATTTGGAATTAACCAAATACTTTTTTTAAGGCACTGGTGAATGGCAAAAAATGTAGTATCTCCTCTGATCAAATTATCAAGATAAAAGAATTATGACTAATGCAAATCATCATTTTTGGAAAATCAAATTCTCCCTAGTGCTCTATGCTTTACTCTCATCAGCTCTTTTACTATATTGTTTTCTGTAACCACAGTAAGCTGGTTAAAAAGTTTAAAGAGAAACATAAAATCATGCCACTTTATTTTGGTTAGTGGACTATTTTTGCTTTTGTTTTTATTTGTGAAGTTTGCTGATATTGTAGTACATTTTGATTTTGGGGGCTCTTGGCGATCACCTTGATGTCCTAGGATTAAGGGAAGATTAAAACTACTTAAATAAAACATTAACATTCCACTCAATTTAAAACAGGCAATAGGAAGGACTGTATTATGTGAGATGGAGTAGTACTCATTAGTGTAACTATTATTCTATAATTTCAGCTTTAGTTTATGTTTCATAAATTCTAATCTAAGTTTACAGCAATCAGAATTTCTGAAATTTCTATATTCAGGTGACTGAATATAAAATATTGGTAAAGGTCCTGAACGTTCTGTGACTGGTAGGCACATTACAAATTTGTACAAATTACAAATTTGGATAACGTGTTGTGGTTACCCTTCCAAAATGGCTTGGTCATTTACAGAATGGCTACCCTGAGCATATAATCAAATATTGTTTACCTCATCTACATCCCCTTTTGTGCAGGATATTCAGGTTTAACTATTCTAACTTTTGTTTTTTTATGGATAGCTAGAACACAGAGTGAGCGCCTGTTACTCGTCCCAGCTTCTGCCAACCTAGCAGTTCGAAAGCACATAAAAATGCAAGTAGAAAAATAGGGACCACTACGGTGGGAAGGTAACAGCGTTCCGTGCGCCTTTGGCGTCTAGTCATGCCGGCCACATGACCACGGAGACGTCCTTGGACAAGCGCTGGCTCTTCGGCTTTGAAACGGAGATGAGCACCGGCCCCTAGAGTCGGAAACGACTAGCACACATGTGCGGGGGAACCTTTACCTTTACCTTAGAACACACTTCTAAACTAAACAATGGATTATTTACTGATTGATTAGATTTGTATCCCACCTTTATTACTTTAAAAATAACTCAAGGTGGTAAACATACATAATACTCCTTCCTTCTCCTATTTTCCCCACAACTACAAACCTTCGAGGTGGGTTGGGCTGAGAAAGAGGGACTGGCCCAATGTCAGTCAGCTAGCTTTCATGCCTAAGGCGGGACTAGAAATTACACTCTCCTGGTTTCTAGGCCAGCACATGAACCACTACCCCAAACTGGTTCTCATTGATCATTAGATCAATCTGTTTTTTGTTTTGTTGTTGTTGTTGTTTTGTTAGAAGCTGTGTCCTTTGGCCAGAGAGAAATAGGAAACAAGATTGAGAGGGTGATTTTTACATCGTGTCAACTTCTCCTCTGTAAATTATTTTTTTTAAAAAATGAAGGCCAAGTTATGAAAGGAACATAGGTTTGTGAATATATTGGTTTCCAGTGCATTGTATTGGGAATAAGTCCCCGAGAACAGCATGATTGATATGTATGTGACAGTGAACAAGTGGAGGAAGTATAAACCAAAGGGGAAAAAAAAGGAAT
Source organism: Vipera berus (assembly GCF_964194415.1). Taxonomy (NCBI): domain Eukaryota; kingdom Metazoa; phylum Chordata; class Lepidosauria; order Squamata; family Viperidae; genus Vipera; species Vipera berus. Next base: position 157,146,831 of record NC_138204.1, read on the forward strand.
AGAAATTTTGACTACTGGAAATCTTATTAGACTTTATAAGAGATACATAGTACTACAACCTTGTATCTTGATACATATGCACAAAAATTTACAAGAATACCCAGCCATCATGCAATCCTTAAAAAAATAAAAACTTTTACAATAACCATTTTTCAATAATATAATTAGTGTGTGTTAGCACCCTGCAGAAGAACCAAAATACACAATGGCCAGTCTGTACTCTTGAGACACAGTAAATATCTCACTTAAAGCAACTAAAGTAAAAACCAAAATGAAAGAATCTTTACAACTTTGATTTCTCTAATCATGAATATAGGTAGGATTTTGTGGCAAGCAATCCAGTCAGGTGGTCTACAAGTTAAGGTGCTGGACTAAGATCTGAGTCATGAAAATTTTCTGAGTGATTTCAAGCCAGTAAATAAACTTAATTGTTTCCAGATTTCCCTGAGCAGGCCTTTTCAGATATGTGTTACCAACTCATTAGAAATTATGGGAGTTGAATTTCAAAGGTCTGAAGGAAACCAGGGTGGAAATGGTTATTTTAATATGATGCCAAAATTATAATTTCAAATATGAGAGTACTGGCAAACTATGTCATTTTCTTTGCTTAAGACCCAAGTTGTTTAAAGCAGAAAATCAGGGACATTAAAATTTGAAGTTCAAAGTATGGGGAGTCTGTTCACAGAGTGACAACTACATAGATTTTTCTTCTATGTTAATCCATCAAGGACACAATGAGGCACTTGCTAACTCTGAAACATACCCAAGGGGTCTTATAAACTTCCACACGTAGATTAATATTATCTAGAAAAATACAACCTCAGTGCTTTGTTTCCAATTTTTTTTATAAAGCTTACATTTCAGAAGAAGGCAAATGAACAAAACATCTAACACATGAAAACAACACCTATCTGAAAATAAATTTCTGATGTAAAAAGACATTTAACTCTGAAATTTAACATCAAATATATTTTTTGTTTCTTTAAAACTTAAAGAAGCAAGCTGAGTTTGATTTGAACAATTTTTCCTCAGATATAATCTGCTGACAGAACTAGGGAATAAAGCCATTTTCCTAATGCTTTTTATTTGTACATTTGCTTTTAAATACATTTTAATGTCTATAGAATGTGAGTCATCCAAAATTGTTTAATATGGGTGGCCATATAAACCTTTTAAACAAACATGTATAGAAATATTAAAGATGGGTGGCCATATAAATCTTTTAAATAAACAAATACAGAAATAAATAAATTGTTGCAGGGTCATTGTATATAATACATACTTGACACTCTGAAATAGATCTGTAAATATTAAATAGAATTTTCCTGACTTTTAAAAACAATATATGAATTGTCCTTTTCTTGTAAAATACTGTAAAATACTGTACAAGCCTGTCATTGATTTTAATGAACTTAATCCTAGGAGAAATGTCTCCAGAACTGCAGTTTCAAATTATTATTTTTTCCACAATAAGATCTAACTGTGTCCTAACCTAAAGAAGAGCCTTAACTATTGGTGCAACGAGACATTGCCCTCCCATTAATATAAGTTTGGCTGTAAGGCTTACCCTACCCCAATATAGTCAAACATTATATTGGAAAACTCACATGTTGATCATTCACTATATACAGTTTTATCAATATCCTATTATGGCTTCATAGCCACCCATTTCAAGCAAATTTGTGTTCTTTTACATAACAATTGTTGATTAAAACTGACATGTATTGTAATTTTGTACATTTTTAGAATTTATGATTTCTACTCTAAGACAATGAAAAAGTTCTTTTTGCAAACCACATTGTCTTCCTACAAATCACTCCTCAAAAAATCTTTAGGAAGTTTATTTTAAAAAGTACTATTGATAGCTAGGCAGCTGGTCTGTCAAATCCATAGCCTACTAGGTAAGAGGTATTGTCTTATTGTTTTCTTCTCTATTTTTCTGCTTTATCTACCTGCTGTTTCCTGAATTGTGTTTACATTAGAGTTTTGTGGAGGAATGATCAAATGTTAACATTTGTCTCTTGGTAAATGACATGCAAAATTATTGATTAATGCCAGTTTATTAACTAAGTTATTAAACCAACTTTAAACATCTTAGTTAACTGATATTAAATCATAGTTTTTTATTGTGGCTAATTTATGTTGGCTTACTTTTGACCAATGGTAGTTTAATTAAACCAGGATGTTATCAAAGAAAAGTGGGAGATCTAAGGTAGGAGTACATTTTTATAGTGAATTGTAATATTATGGTTTAGCAAACCAAAATCTTATTGTCTGCACCTCACCACTGAGAACTTTAGATACCAATGGAAGTTTACCTTTTGCTCCTGGTATTCCTCAATTTCAAAGAAGGGATTATTTAGAAAAGAGACTTCTATTTTAGCATATCTGGAAGTCTCTGGAATACTCACGAATGATACAAATAAGAAATTAGTTTTTGTTTAATAAATGCTTACATATAATTAAGAGAAAAATGGAAATGCAAAGTGAAAAGCTAATAACTTTATCTAAAGCATGTTTATATATATATATATATATATATATATATATATATATATATATATATATATATATATATATATATATATATATATATATATATATATATATATATATATATTGCACATTTTAAAATCAATTATAATACATGATAAAAGGAGGCTGAATGAACTCAGAACACAGCATCTTACATTGTTTCACTGTTTGAGTTTCAAGTTAAACCATGCATTGGATAGAAAATTACTGAATATATGAAGATTCTGATCAATTTAAAGAATCTTTGGATGTCACATTAGTCTGCCTCATTCACTATGGAATGTTTTCTAACTTTGCATCTCTGTGTAGACTACAAAGTTTTATCTTCTTCAGCCTCTACAGCTATGCTATGGCAGGAGAGTGAGGAAATGTATCACTGAACACATTTGGAGTCCAAAAGATAGTGGAAGGCTGCATCTAATTTTAGTTTTTTATTTCAAGATTTATTAATCTTTGCATCTAATTTTTCCACAGATATTGATAGAAATATTAATAGGAATATCCAAACATGAGATTTCAAAGTGCCCATGGAATTCTGGAATTTATATTAAAAAAAACACACTATTGCACAAACTTTGATTCAAAAATATGTGATATAATGCCGTTTGAGTTAACAGGAGGATACAAATTGGTAGAGAGCTTTAGTAGTATATTATAATAGCAGATTATAATTATTTACAATCACAATTCAGACCATTAAAAAGTTTTCAAATATATCAGAATGCAACATGCTCATAGCCACCACACCATAAAAAAGTATACATATGTACCGTGTTTCCCTGAAAAATAAGACCTGGTCTTCGGTTGTTGTTGGGGTTTTTTGCCTCCAAAAGAGGCACCAGGTCTTATTTTCAGGGGGAGGGATCTTTTCAACTTACCTTTGGCACTGACAGCCCTACCCAGCTGGCCCACTTCTTCTACAGCCAAAGAAGCAGCTTCATTCTGCAGCTGAGAACGGAGCTCCAGCCTGCATTTCACAGTCAAAGGCCTTTCTGGAAGGCCACTGTAGCCAAGAGCCGAGCTATGGATTCACTCCATAGCTCGGTTCTTGGCTGCAGAGGCCTTCCGTAAAGGCCAGGCTTGGGGATACCACAGAAAAAGTGGGCCAGTGAGGAGAGGCCTGGATGCAAAGTAAGTGGGTGCAGGGCGCATTGCTCCACTCCCACCCCTGCTCTAGCTTGATTTTTAGATTTGTGCCTTGTCCCAAAACTAGGGCTTATTTTTGGGGTAGGACTTATATTAGGACAACCCCCCAAAATCAAGCTAGAGCATATTTTCAGGGTAGGTCTTACTTTTGGGGAAACATGGTATGTATGTGTAATACACAACCTTTAACCCTTCCCAAAGTAGTTTTACTTTTTAAATAAATCTGTCCCCCTTTACTGACTTTTATAATTGCCTCGTGTTTAGCATTTTGCTAAAGAGCAAAATGAACTAGAAACATAGGAATACTTTACTGAGCCTAAAGTATCAGGAAAATATTAAAGTACACAGTATTATAGATAAAGATAGATTTTTAAAATAATGTCTGAATCGTACCTCAATTGTCCTGCCATGCTAATTGTTTTTTCCTTAGGTCTACTACCTAAATTTTTCATGAACAGTTTTAAAAAAGGAAATGTTAAATTTGTGTTGTTTTTCTTTAAAAGAAAAGCTGTGTTCAAATACTCCAATTTAGGTCAGCTCCAAATTTCAAATCATCCCATGTATGGCACCAAGAGATTACATGACACACGTGTGACAGGACAGAAGAGTCGATGTCTGTCATAATAAAACCATTTAAGTTCAGTGTGAAAGCACAATACTCTGAAGGGGCTGTGGTGAACCTCAGCAAGAGATTACGAACCTTCTACTGGCAGAACATGGCAAGACAGAATGTCAGATTTCATACTCGGCAGACATCTACAACATCTGATGCCTTGTAGTCAAAAGCTGTTAAATTACCTGTGAAGGATTACTGGCAGGCTTGAATGTTTTTTTTTCTCATTGTTGTTTAGTTCCAAAGGCTCTTGCTCTTTGTGCTGATTGCCCTAACTGACAGCACAGAAAAGCTAGAGGTTGTAAACAGGGCACTACTGTATTGAATTACAGGTAACAAGTGTGTAATCAAATTCTGTGGCTGGACTTTGGTATTTTCCATAGGAGTGAAAATCAGTGATAAGCATGTTCTCTAATATTAAGAGAGGAAGGTTTGTGATTTGCTATAGTTTTTGTCAAAAAAGATTTAGAATGAAGAAGGGTGGATACTCTTGATTCATCCTCTTACTGTATTTGCCACCCCCGATTCTAAATCCTTTGGAAAGGTAATTAAATACTTTACTCACTGTTCAAATGATGCCACAGGAATTAAAGACAATGTAAATTTGAAGTGATTTCATTATTAGCCATAAAAATATGGATGGAAACTAACCAAAGAGAGAAGCAACCTAGAACTAAGGAGAAACTTCCTGACAGTTAGTACAATTAATCGGTGGAACAACCTGCCTCCAGACGTTGTGAATGCTCCAACAGTGGAAGTTTTTAAAAAGAGACTGGACAGCCATTTGTCTGAAATGGTATAGGGTTTCCTGCCTGAGCAGGGGGTTGGACTAGAATACCTGCAAGGTCCCTTCCAACTGTATTATTATTATTATTACTACATATGAATTAAAATAAAATAAATAAATAAAATATGAATTAAACAATCCTTAGCTACGTTAGACAGAAAGGAACAACCTGCTGATGGTTACTGTTAGCAAAAAATGTGCTCTGTAAAAAACAGTCACAAAGTGGAGAAGGCCAAGCAAGGCATCCCTATTGTAAGAGTGATAAAAATGGTTAACAGAATGATATGAAAAAATGTAGTGTGGGACCACATGAATTATATTATTGTCATGTCTCTCCATGCTGAAAAATTATAAGTGGAATTACCCTCCCCGTGCAGAGGGTAAATTTATGTGAGTTATTTAATATGTAATGGTTAATTAAAAAGCATAAATAAAAATTCATTGGCAATTAGTTAACAAAATAACCTATATTAGATAATACATAGTAGTGTAAAAGAGAAAACCTTCCTGTTTTAAAAGGGCTCTGGCTCCATTCATCCATAGAGTGAGTTATCCTCAAAACATATCAAAATATATTATTATGAGACACTATTTTTATTTAGTACATTACTTATTAAAATAGATACTTTGCATTATCATCTTATTAGACTTCAAAGATTTGCCATTTAAAATTACAAGAAAAACAAAATTTCATTTACTCAGTGATGACTGTAAGTCAAGCTCTGCACTGCTATGGAATGGTAATCAAGCTGATCAATAAATTAACTCAAATTTGAAAATGAATCAGGTAATTAATTTGAACGGAATTCACATATGTCCTCTAAATTTGGCTGTTTTTTTCTTAGATTGCAGATTAGTTAGGAAGAATATGTGTTCACATTTGGAAGGTGAAGACAGAAAAGTGAGTATCACGCAAAACACTAGCACTTTACTGAATATTTGAAATAGCAATAGCACTTCGATTTATATACAGCTTCACAATGATTTACAGCACTTTCTAAGTGATTTACAGTTATTGCCCCCAGCAGTTTGGGTCCTCATTTTACAGACCTCACTGAGTCAACCTTGAGCTGATCAGAATTAAACTGAATTAGCCTGCAATACTGCATTCTAACCACTGCACCACTATGGCTATCTGAAAGATAATATGAGGCAAGTTGAATTATGTCATCAACTAAAAAGATGAGGTGTTTCTGGAAAACAATAAAGATCTGTCCACAAAGACACATTTTTCACACACAGTATACATGTTTGTGTAAAGTTAGATGCCTAAAAATTAGATGCTTCAAGACATCTCAACTTTAAACATTTAATCATCTAATTTTTTTTGTTTATTTTTTTGCATAGGACATCTAAGGTTTGACAGTTTGCATTACAACTTTTGTATATACCATGCTACATTCCTCTGTGAATGCTGAAGAAGCTGTGGAAATCCGAAATCAGAATCCAAATACAGTGGTGTTCTGAATTTGGATTAACAAACTAAATGTTAAACCACACAAGACAAATATATTATTGGTCAGTATAAGTTATACTTAATGGTTTTGTGCTCTCTCATTAGGCTTAGATTCATAATTTAGGGGTGGTCCTGTACTTAGTGTTGTACTAGATACCCAGATAGTTGCTTGTTGAAGAAAATAAAAATGATGAATTTGGGTTGGTGTGTGATGTGCAATAGATCATATACAACACCAAAAATGACAGACTGGCTTCCACATGAGAAGGATAAGCCTCATTCCTATTCAAAATATTGATATTCTTCCGTTTCTGTCCTGTTTAAAGGTTCTATTTTGATATCTGATTAGGTTCTATGGGCCAATTTAGAATGAATGAAATAATGAAATGAAAATGTTTTTGTTGCTTCCGAAAACACCTATTAAAAAAGGGAAAGCTGAATTCTTCTTTCAGAATTCCACAGTTGATGTGCTGTATTTTAAAATCCTTTGCCAAGAGACATGTGAAGCAAGCATCTGATAATTATTAAAATTTCAACTATCTTGGGTCCAAATTTTTAGCCTGAAGCAGACAAGTTAAAAATCAGAGTGCAACAGCATTAGACAGCTATAAATCATATTATAATTGATCCTACTATTCTTTTACTGGCCAGGAAAAGAAACACTGGGATGGTATCACCATTAAAAGGCACTTTTAAAAAATTGAATGTTGGTACAAATTATCAGCAATAAATAATAAAACATATACTTTTTCATGTGCAATTTAGAGATTTTGAAAGCAGCATAGGGAATAATAATAGCTGTAGTCATAATTGAGAAAAAACATGTAAAAAATAAAGATACCTTGGTTTTTCTCACATAACTGGAACATGTTATAGAATCAACTCTCTCATTTCTTGTAACGTTTTTTGTTATTATTTAAATGAAAGTGAATTGAAAGAGCTAGATGAAAAAACCATATGAATTCTATGTTAATCACAGTGCACAGGTATGTTTCCGTAATTATATGATGCCCTCTTTTCCATTATGTCATTATGGTTATCAGTCTAGACTGAAAGTTAAAACCTAATGGGGGCCACTTTTGCACTCTTAATGCATAGCCCACCAAAATAATGAGCTAGATAATTTTCCACAATTGTTAACTGCCTAACAGATTATCACACTGATAGTAGCGCTTGCTCTAGGAAGGCCTTGCCAAATCTAATTCTCCTTGAAGTCAATACTAGTTTTCGGTCTCAACGTTATCTAGCACATTTTCTACAGCAGATTAGAAAGAAGCAGATAATAAACCAAAACTTCCCTGGCTGCTTTTCTTCGCTCAGATGGCGATTTCTGCATTAATATGCAAAAAGTTGCCTAGCTGTTTGTATAGTTTTACACTATAATACTGATTTAAAATGAAAATGTTATGGATAGATCAGATTTGGTTTAATGATTAAGACCTCAGGTTAGAAAGTGTGAGACTAAGTCCCACCTTAGCCATGAAAGCTAGCTAGTGACTTTGGGCCAGTCACTCTCTCTCAGCCCAATTCACCTCACAGGGTGGTTGTTGTTGTTGTTGTTGTTGTTGTGGGGAAAATATAAGGGGGAAGATATATTGGATCTGCTTGCTTGTCTTATTTGTAAAAAATAATATAAAGCAGGATATATACATAAATAAACTCACCTTTTCCAATTATTTTTATAGTTTTATGAGAAGAAGTTGCATTTAAAATATAGAGGGGCAACAATTTTGTTCTTATTTAAAGCAATAGCAAAGGCATTTAGGCTTATATACTGCCCCTTGGTGCTTTATACAACACTCTGGGCAGTTTATAATATAGAAGCATTATCAGCATATTGCCCCCAACAGTATGGCTTATTTTACCGACCTCGGAGGGATGGAAAGCTGAGTCAACCTTGAGCCCGGTGAAGATCAAACTCCAAACTGCAATACTTCATTTTACCACTGCGCCATAAGAGCCCCTTATTATTATGAAAACAACAGTTATGGTCCCCATTATGTATTTTAAAAGAGCCAATCTGGTGTAGTAGTTAAGGCACAAGGCTAGAAATTGGGAGACTGTAAGTTTTAGTACTGCCTTACACAAAGTCAGAGTATGACCTTGGCTAGGCACCTTCTCTCAACGCTAAAAAGGAGATAATGGCAAACCACTTCCTGAAAACGTTGCCAAGAAAATTGTAGGGACTTGTTCAGGTAGTTTCTGAGAATTGGACATGACTGAACAGAAGAAAAAAATGAACTATATAATATAAAATTTTGAATAGGAAAGAGCTACATATTTTTAATAACAGTTCTAAGTCTTCAGACAAATATGTTTTGGTAGATCTTTTAAACATTTTGGTAAAAATTACAAACTTATGCTTGTAAGAGAAGTTATGGACTAAATGTATCATGGCATGATTGAGAATAAATCATGCATAATGATTTGTAATAAATATAATTTATTTAATTATAATAGTAACTTCCCAAAATGTTTAGAAGCTTGATTGTTAATTAAGCTATTGTATTAATCTTGCTTTTATCAAATAAAGAATCATTTACTTTAATATTTGAGTATATTTATTTATAGGGCTATAGCTTTTTAAAATCATGTTCATAGCTTTGAGTAATTTTCTGGTCTGTTGATGTGAACATGGATATAACCAGGGCTTTTTTTCCTCATAGAACAGGCATGTCAAACTCGCGACGTCACATGATGTCACGTGACGTATCAGAACTTTTTCCCATTGCCGAAAATGGGATGGGCGCGGTTTCTCTGTGACGCTCCGGCCCGTGGGCTGGCAGTTTGACACCCCTGTCATAGAATGCTCAGAACGGCATTGCAAAAAAAAAAAAAAAAAGCTCCCTATATTGGCTTTCGAAAGCCTATTGCAGGAGTAGGCAATCTTGGCTCTTTTTTATGACTCATGGACTTCAACTCCCAGAAATCCTAAGCCAGCCACGCTGAGGGGAAAGAGAGAGGTTTCCAAGCTGAGCCATGTTGGCTCAGGAATTCTGGGAGTTGAAGTCCTTGAGTCATAAAAGAGCCAAGGTTTCCTACCCTGCACTAGAGGAGGACATTAAAATTATTTACAAGGTTACTTCTTTAGGAACTAAACTTTTAGAATCTAAAACAGCTAATTCAAAAAAGCCAACAGGAAAGAACCTCACATTTTTCATCTGCTTCTGTCTTTTGGAAGGTAAAATTAGATAACAAAATAATCTATTTCCTATGTTAACATCTCTGCAATGAAATCAATAAAGGTAACAGGAAAAAAATGAGAAACATTTTTCTCAATGTAATATGTCTAATTTAGCTGATGCTAGAAAAAAATAGTATCTTTTGTACATACTCTATTACAACTAAACCACTTTAAATTAAACAATTGTTAAGAATGAAATATTCTTAATTTGGACTTTACTTTTACTGTTTGGACTGTTGTGTGTTTTGAAAAATATGATGTTTTCCATGGTAAGCTTAACATCAATAACAACATTTATTAAAAAGGCTAAAATAATTTCTGGTGGTATTATCTGTACATTAAAATTTTGTTTAGTCACAATCTTTCACTTTTCACATTTTGGACAAGCAGTGCTCATGTATCCTAGCAAAAGATGTTACATATGTGCATAAGCGTAGTCAGTAGCATATGCCTTTTTAAAAATATCAAACATGCAAAGAAACAAAAATAAGTCCAAAATACAGTATCTGTATTACATCCAGAAATGCCAACTTTCCAACCAATATTTCTCATCCATAACTATGGTATCCTAAGGATACCTGCATACATGCAAATGCTTCTCTGGGATCAGTAACGCAGCAGGGATTGCTTTTTCCTTCCAGTAACAGATTGCTGGGAAATACCAAACATGGCCTTGAGAATTCCAATGTTTGTTACAAATTTTTCTGGATGTGGTTGGAAAGAGGCCTAGAAATGCCAGCACAAATACATCCCACTTGCTGAACCCTTTGCTTGCAAAAGCCCCCCCACTCACTCACACTTTGCTCACAAAATCCTCCAGTCGCACTCACTCACTCCTCTGTCTCTTTCAAAGGCACCTCATTCAGTCTCTCCCCCACTCACTCCGTCTCTTTCAAAGGCCTCTTGCTCGCTCACTCACTTACTGCCCTGTCACTTCCAAATGCCATTTGCTCGTTCACTCACTCACTTACTGCCCCGTCGCTTCCAAACGCCATTTGCTCGTTCACACACTCACTTACTGCCCCGACACTTCCAAACGCCATTTGCTCATTCACTCACTCACTTACTGCCTCATCGGTTCCAAACGCTTCCAAACGCTACTTGCTCGCTCACTCACTTACTTTATTTGGAAGCGACGGGGCAGTAAGTGAATGAGTGCCGGTGCCGGAGGCCATCAGCTATTTGGCACCGGAGACCACTTCCACAAGAAACACAGCTCTGGGTTGGGTTTTGGAACAGCTCTGGGTGGGGGCTCATCACGGGCCGCAGGGTGGCAACTGCGGGGAGGGGAATCCCCATGGCAGCTGTGGTGAGGGGAATCCCCGCGGCATATGGCTCCAAGCCACAGGGGCGGGGGTGCAAAGGACGGGCGGCGATGCCATAGCAAGACACCGGCATTGCTCCCATTGACAGCACCTCTGAGTTCCGGCACCTTTTTTTTTTAGAAAAAAAGCACTGGATATAACTGTACACTAGAAAGAATACACAGGCATAAAATAATTTATCAACTGCAACAACGTACTGCACTACACTATGCCATATAATATACTGTGGTTTTTACTTTTATGAAAAATTACAAAGGGTAATAATTTTAAAGTGTTAGAAATTAGTCTATAAATAAATAAGCATCCTACAAATTTTACTAGCTACATTAGATCTATTTGTGAAAAGCCTCAGTCTGAAATTTCATTGCTTACCACCTATGTTACAAGAATAACCTAAACTGCCAAATAAGCCTTCATGGATTTGGGGGTCATGCTCATGTCATTTACGACAGCATACTGACTCCAAGATCAGCCCTTGTTTGACTTCTACCTTTAGCCTAGCAGCTAGGCTAGGTCTTAGCTGGGAATTCTCCTACAACAGGGGCCTGGCTGGAGAATTCTGGGAGTTGACGTCAACAAGTCTTAAAGTGGCCAAGTTTGGAGACCCCTGTCCTACAACATATTGCTTACATATCCCTAAGATTTCATTCTGTTTTCCTTTGATTTTGTTCCTGACCTTTTTATTTATTTTACAGTTTAGATAATGTATTTTATATATAAAATATAAATTATTTATTTATATGTAAAAAGAACTATTTGGGTTAAGAAAGCAAAAAGAAAAAATGTTACCCCACCCCCTTAGCCCCTTCTTTAAGCAATCACCACTTTTAATATCTGTTTTTTTCAAGGGATTAGCAAACATTGACCTCATTTTGGGGATTATTTTACAATAATTTAACTCCATGCACTTTCATTTACAGATTTTAAGTTGCTTTCCAAATGTCGGGATGCAGATCAGCTTCTAAACGTATATATATCTGTATGTACTATAACAGCAAACAAACATTTCCACTGAATGACAAGTGAGAATAACTGAAAGTAGGTAATTAAAATTTCTTTTCTAATACATATGTAGGGAAATAGCAACGTTTGAGGAGGGTTTTTTTTTGTTTGTTTTTGGAGTGCCTTAAATTTTAGAAAAATAATATGCATGGCAGTTTCCAAATAGAGGTTAGTGTTTCTCTGATATGAACTGATATCCCACAAGTTCAGCAACTTCTTGTTTGCAAACACATAGGTGCTTTCTGATGCATAAATGTGTAACTGTTCAAGATATCTGAATGCTGGATGAGACTGGCAAATTCTGTATACTATCATCTTTCATTCATTTCAAAAGAAGGAACACATTAATCACAAAATGATATGCACATAATATAATTTCCTCCAATGAAATAAATGACAGGTCATTGAGGGATGAAGAGAATTAGAGTTTCTTTCAAAAAAAGATCATGGCCCAAATGAGGGCATTTTAAATTCCAGCTGGCAATAACAGAAAGATTCTGCTTGAAAGGAGTTGCAGACCACAAATTAATTGCTGATAATTATGCCTATGATTATACACTGCAGTTTATTCATGATTGATGTTTGCTTCAATATAAAACATGAAGAGTAGGAGGGAGAAATAGAGAGCGTGCACAACCTTCCTTAGGCACAGAAGCCAACTGGGTGGTTTTGAGTCAGTTGCTCTCCCTCCCTCTCTTGACTGGACCAGCATGGCAAATTACAATCCATAATATTTAATGAAGAAAGTTTCATCCTTCAATGGATTGTACACACATACTGTACATACAGGGATCCCCAACCCCCAGTCTGCTGACCAGTAGCTGGGCTGCACAAGCAGCAGGTGAGCATGCGAGGATCTATTTGCACATGCATGGAATTTGGTTGCATACATGAAACTATCCCCTCCCCCCCGCTGCCACCCCCATCGGTCCGCAAAGCCGGAAAGATTGGGAACCACTGCTAACTATTCAGCACAGCACATTTTCAGTTATAAATTCAGAATTAAGAACTAGAAATGTGGGGTTTTGTGTAAAATTTTGAAGTGAAAAATCTTCTGGAAATGTTTCCTTTGAAAATGAATATTATTTCAATTAGCATTTTTATCTCGGTATCTACTGCATATTTTGGACAAGTATTTGGGATACATTAGTTGATGTGAAAAAAAATTAAGCGTTGTCTATGTAATGATATTCAAATGGTGCAAAGCAAGTAAAAGCTCTGATGTGTGGAGAAATAGTTGCTCACTGGTATATTGCAAACAATGCTGTGCAATCGTTAACACTTTGAAACTGTCAAATTTGCCTGAAACAGAAAAATTTTGCAAATGTTAACCTCAACAATTTTTCCTCTCATGTCTCTTCTAAGTACTAGCCTGAACTGTCTGAGTTGCCTCTAAATGTCTCACTGTACTATAAGATTAAAACCTAGTTGTCTCAAACTGCAAGATGGGCAGTATATAAATTTAATAAATAAATAAATAAAAATTGAAAAGATCTGGGAAATAGGAAGGAAGTATCAATTGTCTCTGTTTTAAGAAAGAATATACTAAAAATCTTTTACCAACTCTTAGCATTTAGGATACTGTACCTTCTTTATTTTAGCTTATTCAGTTGTTTAAAATTCAAGATTTTAACTTGTAGAATATGTAGCTATTTTAATTATAATATTAATACACTATACAGACAACTAACTCTTGATTCTTCCTCATATTCCCAAAATGATGATACAGTAATTTAATAATGCACTTAACACTAATAATACATGACAGATCATTATGCTTTTATCATTATCATTATGAATTTTAAAAGAAACTAACATACTTGCAATTTTACATATTTTATTGCTGGTGCCTATGCATCTTTGATGGTAAAGGTACACTGATTATAGCACAAAAAATCAATTAATATTAACTTAATATTACTTAATTAATATTAATTAATTAATTAAGAAGAGGGAGTCAAGCTATTCTCCAAAGCGCCTGAAGGCAGGACAAGAAGCAGTAGTTGGAAACTAATCAAGGAGAGAAGCAACCTAGAACTAAGGAGAAACTTCCTGACAGTTAGAACAATTAACCAGCGGAACAACCTGCCTCCAGAAGCTGTGAAAGCTCCAACACTGGAAGTTTTTAAGAAGAGACTGGATAACCATTTCTCTGAAATGGTATAGGGTTTCCTGCCTGAGCAGGGGGCTGGACTAGATGACCTCCATGGTCCTTTCCAACTTCACTATTAAGATTATGGGATGAACTTTTTCTGACACTTTCTGCACAGATACTTTATCAGTTACAATCAAGGTGATAAAACAGTTGAAAGTGTATAGTACTTTTCAATGAACAATCTACAACCAACTTAAACATCAATATAGATTAACAATCTTTTAGACCCCAAAACTATTAGTGGCCTTTTAAGTTTCCCATCATGTAGAATAAAAACAACAGCAACAAAAAACTAGTTCTATATTAAAAGCTTCTTCTGTAGTTGGAGAAACAGCTGTTTTATTTTAAAAAATGTAACCAGTTTTTCTTTTATTTTATATAGCAAGATATAAAGTTCAGAATAAATTCCAACCTACAAATTCTAAGATGCTTCATGCTGGTTCAAGGAATGATTTCTTTCAAAACAGAGGTATACTTAGTGTAATCATAATTACAGCAGCCATAACGTGGCTGCTTTTGATCTTAACTCACTTTCGTAAAAAAATATATGAAAGTTATATCTATCTGACTTTATAGTCATAGCTTTTGAATGCCAGTGGAAATCCCAAATATTGTTATTATATTAAATACTGAAAAAATACCCAATTTGATAAGATCCTGCCAGCTAATTTAGAGGAGCCATTTCTAAATCCTTTTTGGCAAATTTCAACTATAAGATAAATGAAGATTTGATAGCTTTCTTTTTATTGTAGTAGCTATTTGACCATTTGTGGTAAAAATCAATCACATTCTGAAGTTGTTTTCTATCATGTTCCTTAAATGACAGATTGTAGGAGGCTATAGAGTTGACCTTGGAGAAATTATTCAGAGATAGTTACAAAAACATGCCTTGAGCCCAGGAAGCAGAGAAAGTATTCAGGAGAAACAATCTGGTCAACTTTGAAGAGCTGTCACAGATATAGTTCTTGTTTTCTTCTGCGGTCCTTTTTATATATAATTGTTGTAGTTTATTCAAACAGAGGTGTGGGAAATTTAGCTCACTTTTTTATTACTCGTTCTTTAGAAGGAAAGACGTCTGATTTTCAAAGACCTTTTCATTTCTTAAATCTAAAAAGTGTTTATTTTACCATTATAGTAGTAATCAGGGACAAATTATCAGAACTGAAAAAATTATTACAAGTTAGAGAACCCAAAGTGAAGACGCAATGAATGCAATGTTCTCCCATCCTGAGCAAAAGGGATGCGGGAAAAAATTTCTTTCATCCTATTATTTTGTCCCTTATATAGTTTAGTGTATTGGTTAAGGTACCAGGCTACAACCAGCAGACTGTGAGCCTTAGGCATGAGAAATGGCTTTGGGCCAGTCACTCTCTCAACCAACATCAGGCCCTGGCAATAAGATGGTCAGTGAATTCTTGTTGCCACCAATGAGATCTGCAGTAAGTTGATTAAAAAGAAAAGAAAAGCTGACCCTGTACTTAGAAAAGAATGCTAGAAAGAAAGAAAAAAATGAATTAGGGAACTAAGTTCATATGAACTTGATGACCATACTTGATTTCACAGAAATATCATCTGGAAATTCCTCCTCTCACTTCTGAAGGAAAGAAACTGATTGACCAGATACCATTGCTTAGAAATGGCAGATCGCGTTTTCATAAAGGGGAAATGGAAGACCACATATTGCTTGTCTTAGACCAGACATGTCAAACACAAGGCCCGAGGGCTGGATCCAGCCCACGAAGTGGTTTCATGTGGCCCACGAAGCCATCCTGGAAACAGTTAGGGAACGGCCCCCACTGCCTTGGCCCTGGTCCAGAGACCCTCCTTCTGCCAGAGACCTTCAGATCTGTCCCACTCCTGCCCAGGCCCCCATAGGCACCCTTGATGCGAACGATGTAGAGCTGGTAAAAAAAATGTACTACTTTGCTGATAAACTTGATTTCACACCCCTGTAGTAGGTTATTTGCTGACAGGAAACCAACTCTATTCCCTGCCAGTTTCTGGTCATCTGGTCACAGTTCAGAAATAAGAAGAAAATGTTGACTCCTGCAACCATCATATCCTTAATGGAGAGCTGCAGTTTATCTAAGTTTATTATCCAGGTTTGTAAAACACTGACAAATATTGTGAATGCAGTGGCTAATTATAATTTAATTTTGTCAGGAAGCTGGAAAAATGCTGGAAAAGGGAAGAAATAAGAAAAGGGATGGGAGACAGCATATACATATCATTCTAAAGCCAGGAAATTCAGCATCTGAACTAATGAGATTTTTGTGATATCACTTGCGCCTTGTGCAAAAGAGAAAGACAAGAAACATGATCCTAGCTTCTGAATCCTCAAGCATAACCCAAAATATAAATTTCCTGTATTCCAATATAAAATCACTGTATCTCTTTGAAACACTGGGAATACTGCAAAATCTTGTGCCATAAAAAATGTTTTGGTTTTCGGGTAGGTTGTTTTTGCAGCAAAAGACTGAACATAGTTACCTCTCTGTCAAGTATTTAAGCCAAGGATTCTTGGCCAATTTTAAGAACTCCCTTATTTCTGTAAAGGCAAGTTACGTGAGTGCGAGGCATATGATACGTGCTTCCCTTATCACAGACTGCATAAATGGTTGAACACTGAAGCACAGAATCTGAATAAATGGCTCTTTTTTTTTCAAGAGCAAAAACAAGATTACAGAACTGTGATATGAAAAAAGTTTAAAAATGATTGAACACAGTAGAATCTCCCTATTGAATCTTATACAATTCCAGCACTAAGAAATAATAAATAAGAACAAATTGTACATGTTAAAACTTCACCATTAAATTATATTTAAATTTCGTTTGAAAAAAATCAACATTAGACACAGAACAATCTATAAGGAAATAAGTAACAGTTTTAAGAAGCATGATGTTATGTTGGTTGAGGCTGCAGTCAAGCACACTAAAAGCTTCATTATCATATTCTCGGAATTTTGACTGAAGAATTACATTTGTAATTTCTTTCAATAACTACTCTTTTACTATTATTATTCCAATACAACTGCTCATTCTGTTGATCAGTGTCAGGAACAAACTTTTTCCCCCCTTAGAATATTGCAATATTTCTCTATTTTGGGATTGCACATTTTTCAAGTTGTATTTTCTATTTTTCTAGGGTACAATTAACTAATCATTTCCTTTAAAACAAGGCCTTTTCACATGTGACATTTGCAAGGTTTCCCTCAGCAATTTCTAGTTTTGCAGCAGCAGCACCAAACTTTCTGAATTGAAGCGATAGTCCTTTTTTAATTCCATCAAGTTACCAATGCTCCATCATGACACCTAAGCCGAGTGCCTTTTTGCCCAAATGCAATACTAGAATCATAATTATTAAATAAATGCATAAATCCTTTATGAAAGTGGTCAAAATAGTTTTTAAAGAGGATAGGCCAAGATAAAAGTGGTAATGCTCATATAATGAATTATTCCCACAGATCCTTCCCACGTAACATCTAGAAGAATAAAGGGGAAATAGACAACAGAGTATGAAACACAGGGAATAATGAATCCACAGAGCTGGCTTCAACAATATTATATGACCCATGACAATCTCTAAAACAGTATGCAATTCATGGCTGCATGTACATGTTTAAATCCTTAACAAATTTATAGCTACTTAAAAAGACACACATACACACAAAGGTTCACAGATAGTAACTCTTCCTGCTTCTATTAATGCCTGGTAACTGACACACTCTGCATGGTATACAGATAAATAAATAACAGAAAATGAACAGTAACAATAAACCACATACATTAAAAACAGCAGAGATTAAAATAATGCTGCTTTTAATAACAATAAAAGTAGCAGCAGGAAAAAAATGTGAAGAAGATTATCTAGGATTTTTTTAAAGAAGTTCTTCACGGGCACAACAAAAGACAATGATTTAAGAGCACTGCCAGATTTTCTATGGACAGTGTGTGAAAAAAGCTTCACACTTTCAGTTACAAATCTGGCCACATCTGAGGCCCAGAATGATGGATTTAGGGTAATCTGTCCTCAAATATGTAAAGGTAAAAATGAGAAGAATTAACTGGTCTGGGAAATGGATTGGCAACTAATGCACATTACAGTATAATTTTATTAGCCAGCTCTCATTACCTGTCTAGGAATATCCTTATTTTTGAACCAGTTAAAGTGTTCAGGCCATTATAAAAATCCTACAGATTACAATAATCTCAATCAGTAGTTAACACAAGTGATTTGTTAAGGGAATTCTGCCCAGAAAACCTATGTACGGTAATTCTCATTCTTTTATACATTTATTAGAGCAAGGAAAAATCTGCAGGATATTCTTTTCTTTTGTCAATCTGTTACATAGCAAAATGTATAATTAAATTTCTAACCTAAATACATTCTGCCATCACTATCCTTCGAAGAGTCATAACTGAATGTAAGAGTGTTCAATTTAAGAAAGGTCATATCTAGTGATAAATTTTAAAATGAGGCAAAGAATAAGAGCACAAAATAATGTAGAGCTATTTATTAGTTATCACCTAAAATTATAGGTGATAATTAAGTAAGGATTTCTGGCTATCAGTTGTTTCCTTTTAATTTGAAGTGCAATATTGATAAATATTACTTTGAAATATGCTGCTGTTGTTTAGGAATCTGTGTTATAATAATTCCAGGAATTGTGTTGTTGAAGCTAAAATGGTTTTAAGCACTTTGCTTTTAAAACTAATGTAATCATAGCTTTAGGTTCAGATTTAGCAAAGCTAATATTTCTCCCTTACTGTACATCATGATCAGGTATATTTAGCAGAGGTCTCACACTGAAATGGCTTACTGATGAATAACTCAGGGATGACTAACTGGCATGTTGCCCAGCTATTTCAATGCTCTATTAAGTCACAGGTGCATGGAAAAAATATTTTTTTTCCATTTTCAATTTTACACATTTTTCAGGACACATTTAAGGCCTGGCCACTTTGGGGACATGATAGACTGAACTCTGCAGTCTCTTTGAATTATGTATATCAAACATTTTTTCTTATCATATATTACTCAGGCAAGAGGAATGAGCAAGAAACAAAGTAGAACAATGAATTCCATCCTAACTTCCAATATTCAGCCATTTGCCCTGGTTCTGAGATTCATGGCTGACTTTTAAGAACTACTTGCAACATGAAAAATAAAACTGATTTATTAAGAAACTCAATTCTACACATAATGTTTTGATTGTTTTTGCATTTCTGCAGGTGACATAACATCCTAGAAATGTTGAGTTGCAGTTTTGATGCATGTAAGTGATTGCAAATTACCAATCCCTATTCCAAACAAGTAACCATGTAGTAGCTTCAACATGACTTAATTTAAGTTGATCCACCCAAAAACCTGCAGCAGAAGCATTAAAATTATATACTTTAAATTCTAAAAACTGGAAATGAATGCATAAAGATAATAGCACCAGTTATACTATTGTACTATTTTCAGATTTATTGGTATACCATTCCTTCAAACAGTATGTCAAGCAATTAAGTCATTTCTACTAAAATATAGATTAGTGATCTTGCTTGTAATTCTTGTTGAATGTTTTCAAAATCTTTTTCATTATTTCTGTAGCCCACATATAAAGAATGCTTGTAAAAGGGGAGTTACCCCTTGCATTCCCACCCCTAAATTTATTTAGTATGGATTGAACTTGCAATGGGAGGGAGAATTAATTCCATCAGCTGACATACAAAAAACCTGGGATACATGTTTTGTGTTATTAAAGGTTTGTTGTTGTATTATATTAATTTTCCTACTCAGTGGTGCTATTAGTGCACCAAATGTATGCATATGTATGTTTTATACATTTTTATTTTGTTATTTTGAATAAGAGGTTTAAGCTTAATGAACATGTTGTAAGTTTACTGTAAACTCTCACTAGTTCATAATGAGGAAAAATTACAAGAGGTATCATTTAATCTCAAAATCTTTTACCGGAAAGTCAGTAGCAACAAATAAGGCTTCCATAAATGCCATGTACCTTAAGTTTAACAATGACGGCCAACTTCTTCTCTTAAATGACCATTTCAGAGGTCATTTCTCCCATAATCACAGATATGTATAACTTCCATACTGACAGATTTTCCTAAGAAATGGGTTCCAGTAGGATCTGTCTAGTCTGGTCTAGGCTAGGCTAGACTTTAATCTGTCTGTCTGTCTATCTACCTATCTATCTTAGACAATACATCATTGCAGAAATGAAGATTAGAGCCTTATACAGAAATAAGAATATATTGTAGCAGCCTCTTATTTACATATTTCTCTGTCTGTCTGTCTGTCTGTCTGTCTCTCTCTCTCTCTCTCTCTCACACACACACACTCCTTTTAATTAAAACTTTTGGATCATAATAGAGAGACAAGACCATACTCAAGGTAGCAAACTGTTGATGAGCTGAGGCTGCTCTGGATATTTTAAGGTAGGAAGACATTCAAAATAGACAGGATGAAGTTGTCACAATTTCTGTTTTAATAGTTGAGAAGAAATATATGTTTTTTAATTTGGTAAATTGACTGACTGGTCTCAGCTCTTAACTACATGCTATTAGTTTTAATGTATTCCCCACTTCTGGTGGCAGGAAATCTTGCTGTCACTTTTTCGCAAGTATGATTAAAGGTGACTTCCAGAACTACAAAATAGATATTTGGGGGCCCTGAAACCTCTGCTTTCTTGGTCCTCCTACAGACAGATAATTTTTTAGTTGAACAATATCCATTTAAGCCATATCTGAAATGAGTAGCATAGATATTACATGCATTTTTGTTGGATGGAGAAAGGGATTAATTTTATTATTTATTTATAAAATTTATACCCCAGGCTATTAAAGTCTCTCAGTGGTTTGTAACAGATAATGCTGTTGCATGCATATTTACTAACAAACAAGGTTGACTGAGTTCATTTGGAGTTATTCCTTATAATGTGCACTTAGGGCAGCAGTCACACAATCAGCTCAATATGTGGTTACTGATACTATTTTGTGGGTTATAGGCATGGTAAAATATATTTTATTATAATCCAATGTGCCAGGCATAAATAGGTAGTAGTCTGAACCTGGGCATAAGTTCTAGTGATGGATTTCAGTAGCTACATACTTACCACATTATACTGAAAACTGTGCTGCAATTATAAACTAATTTTTTTATGAAAACACTTATGTTACTCTATCCATTCACCTCTTCCACCAAACAAAGTATCAAAACCCCATAAAGCCATACTGAGATACTTGCTATTTCCAGCTCTCACCTGCCCAGAGCCCTATGATCAATAAGGCTATCAGAGTAACTAACTACTGATTAAATCCTATTAAATCTTGATATGCTATTTCTCTGTCAACAAAATTCCAAGCAATATACTGTGATGAGAAATCTATATTAATTTCTCCCTATTTTCTAGCTAAAAAGTTGAATATTGCAGGTGGCTAACTTAGGAATATAACTGCCAGGTGCAAAACCAGAAATGCCTACTTAAAAGATATTCTTATATGAAGATGAAAATAATTAGCTTTTTTCTCCTTAATTTACTAGGAACAAATGGGTAAGGTAATCTACAAAGACTAAATATTAGCATCCTATTTTAGAGTTAGAAAACATTTATGTCAGGTTTTATTTCAAACACATAATAAAATTACTATTATGCATATGAGGGAAAAGACTTCCTGTCAATCAAACTGACATGCAATTGAAAGACTGGTACTAATGGTTATTACTAAAATGAATCTGTTTGAAGCCGAACAGCTTACTATTTTCTTTATATAATCCGTACCAAATAAATACTATGATAGTTTTATGGAGTTCAAGTAATATTCTGTTACTTTAGCAAGAAGTAACTTTCAAATATCTGCCCTAACAACGACAAGCTTCTTAATTATTTTTAAGTTGTCAGTTTTCTGTTGAAAATAAATGAAAATCATTCTTCATGCATGTAGCAATTTATGTTAAACTTAAAATTGTCAATGAAATTATTATCAGAAGACTGAAATCTACAGAAAAGAAAACTTTATAATTATTTTCATGCTATCAACAGCTAGTAGAAATAGAAATGATTTTAGGCAAAAATCTTTGAAATAAATATCAATTATTAAAGTTATGTAATTTTATATTCTCACTTGAAATTCAACAGCTTCAATCTACTTGGTAACACAGTTGAACTTTGATAAGAATCACATAACAGATCACAGTATAACTTTTAGCAAACATTTCCCATTCCCCTTAATAATTTGATGAATGCTTCTGCCAAGAAGGATAAAGATCACAATTTTATTTAGAGTTAACTACTTGAACTATCAGGATTCTACTCATGAATATTGCAGCTATTCACAATTGATAGGATCACTGTTTGTCCCATTTTGATGATGTAATCATAGACTACCTTGGCTTTGGAGTCTTGTTTCATATAGGCAAAGAAGACATACTTAGATATGGTAAAAAATAAGCTGTGATCTTAGTTAGGTCTGCTCAATAAATTGTTTTCTTCGAACTTATTTGTTTGCTAAGAAAAATATGCTAGCCAGAATTACGGTTTTAACTCAGAAGTAAACTAGAAATGATAAAATCCCAACTTACTCAAGTGATGATTAGATTAACAGTTCTACCTAACTATAAATTTTAGATCCCAGAAGCCAAGAGCCCTGTGGAAATGTTGCAACAAATTGTATTTTAATGATAAATTTATCTTGTATTATTTTCTGAATGAAACTATATTAATTTTATTCTAAAAGCAGTTAATACAGTAGTTCAGAAAATAATCATGCAATTTGATATAGTAGTCTAATCATGATAGCAGTTTATCAAATACATAAAATCTTCAATGATTCTATCTATCTATCCATCTATCTATCTATCTATCTATCTATCTATCTATCTATCTATCTATCTATCTATCTATCTATCTATCGTAGATACTGTCCATTCACTCTCCTAGTTATTCTGAGCAGTTTAAAGCTATAGCATAAAAACCATATAAAAATATGGTAGACCAGTAAGAAAGCCAAGCAAAGACAAAGAGAGTATAAATTAAAAGTTAAAAGATGAGGGGAGCACCTTCAGGGTACTAATCAACCCAAGGGTTGCATGCCACACTGCATTCCCCATGCAAGTTAGCAAAGCTAGGTCTTCACAGCCTTCCAAAAGGCCAGGAGAGTGGAGGCCCACCTTACTTCTGGGGGGCGGGGGGAGAAAGAGTATTCCAGAAGATGGAGTCAATGGCAGAGAAGGTTCTGTTCCTGGACTCTGCCAGTCAAAATTCTTTAACTGATGAGATCTGTAATATACTTTCTTTTCCTTACTGGGTTGGACAGATTAATATAAGGAGGATGAGCCCCATGCCACATATAGCTCTAAACCAGTGTTTTTCAACCACTGTTCCGCGGCACACTAGTGTGCCGCGAGATGTTGCCTGGTGTGCCGTGGGAAAAATTGAAAAAACACTGACCTAGGAGACAGCGGTGAGAGGAGGAGGAGGAGGAGGAGGAGGAGGAGGAGGAGGAACAGCCGCGGGCGGAGCGGCGCTGCAAGACTCTCTGGCGGGGAGCGCTGGGCACCGGAGCCTTGGCTAAGCTGACGGCCCTACTTCGCTGGAAGCAAAAGCCCGGGAAAAGAAGTGGGCTCGACCTCTCTAGGCACCAGGGCTCCACGGCAGCGTAGCTCCGCCCCCTTCTCTGGCTTCGGAGGGTCTCTTGCTGAAGAGAGAGAAGCTGGGGAGAGGCGACCGGCTCGCTTATCGGAAGAGGACGGACGGGCGGCCAGCCTGGCTCGCCTGAGCTGTCGCGTGGTTGGTTGCCTGCAACGTTCGAAAAAGCTCTTCTTCTCCAGCACGCGCCGCTTACTCCTTACTCCCCGCGCGGCTGAGGATGCGAGACTCCCGCCTGGTCGGCTGCCTGGCTCCGCTTTTTTTGCTCGCCGTGACCTCTCGCCCCAGCCCAAAATAGAGGGATCTGACTGTTTCGCTCTTGGAGGCTTTGCTTGCGTCTGAAAAATTACATGGCTGATTTTTTTTTAACCTGTCCTTTTGATACGTTGCATAATAAAATGTCCTTTGGACCAAAGCAATTAAAAACCTTTGGGGTTTCCCCCCCCTCTGGAGTGAAGTGCTTTTGATGGTAAAGGTGAGAAAGAAAGAAAAAAGGAAGGGAAAAAAGGAGAAAGGGGGAAGGGGAAAAGGGAGGGAGAAAGAAAAAAAAGGAGAATAGAAAAGAAAGTGAGAGAGAGAGGAAGGGAGGAAGGAAGGAAGGAAGGAAAAAAAGCAGGAAGAAAAATTAAAAAGAAATGCAAGTAGCTTCCAGTTTCCACAACAAGTAGAAAGCAAGAAATTGAGAGAGGGAGGGAAAGAAAGTGGGAGAGAGAAAGGAAGGAAGGAAGATAAAGAAAGAAAAGAGAGGGAGGGAAGAGAGGGAAGGAAGGAAGGAAGAAAGAAAAGAAGAGAAAAAAGAAAATACAGAAAGATAAATTAAAAAGAAATGCAAGCTTTCCTTTTCCTTCACAGCAAAAACAAACAAACAAAAGCCCCAAAATAAAATAAAATAAAATAAAGAGGCTAATAATAATAATAATAATAATAATAATAATAATAATAATAATAATAAGAAGTAGTAGTAGTAGTAGTAGTAGTTGGAAGGGACCTTGGAGGTCATCTAGTCCAACCCCTTGAGAACACAGGCCATCCTCGACTTACGACCGTTCGTGTAGCGACCATGGGGAGGTCCAACGGTGTGGAAAACGGTGGAGTGCCTCGTGATTTTTTTCATGAAACAAGTGTGCCTTTGCCCAAAAAAGGTTGAAAAACACTGCTCTAAACTATGTCATAGCTAGCACCTTGAAATGGACCCAAAAGCAAATGCAGCTCACATAGCAAAGGTGTTACATGCACCATTCTAGTATCATTTACTACCAATTATTTTCAATAATATAACCATTTTCTATACAGAAGAAAAATTGTAGTTTAAGAATTCATTTTGAACATTTTAAAAAAAATATTAGATAACTGATTCAACCTCTCTCTCTCTCTCTCTCTCTCACACACACACACACACACACACACACACACACGTTATCTAAGGAAAATAAAGATAATCTTGGCGGCGGCGGCGGAGGATGCAGTACTGATTTGGACCTTTTCCTGCTTTCAGGCATCATCAGGAGCTGCTTGTACAGTCCTCCAGATATGGAATTCTAGCCAATGTGGGAAATACCGGGGAAGATAGTTTATAGTTATAGTTTTATTAAATTTTTATACCGCCCTTCTCCCGAAGGACTCAGGACGGTGAACAGGGCATATAATAAAAAATACAAAAATACAAAAGTTAAAATAGAATTAAATTAATGCCCAAAATAAAACAATAAAATATACAAATATTTAAAACCCTAAATTAACTCCCCATCAGGCCAGGCCAGCTTGTTCGAATAGGTGGGTCTTTAACCCGCGCCGGAAGGAGCGGAGATCCGGTGCCATCCGGAGCTCAACCGGCAGTTGATTCCACAGAGCCGGGGCGCCCACAGAGAAGGCCCTCCCCCTGGGGGCCACCAGCCGGCATTCTCTGACCGGAGGCACCCTGAGGAGGTCCTCTCTGTGGGAACGCACAGGGCGGAGGGGAGTTGACGCCGGCAGCAGGTGGTCCCCGAGGTATTCCGGACCCATGCCATGTAAGGACTTGAAAACCATCACTAAGACCTTGAACCTAAGATGGATGGTGAACTCCCAAAGTGTCTGGAAGACTATAGTTTGCTACTTCAGAAAGAAAATTACACCAAATATCTAGCCTTCGGTGTCATGTGTAATACTTTGTGCAGGATTATATCTTAAATACCTATTTCTTAATTGATTTGGCCCCAAGCCACATTTTGGGCAGAATCCTAGATAAAATTAAGTCTTGCAAACACACACAAATAAAACTACTGCAAGTTGCACAGAAGTATGAAAGATACTGAATGTATCTGGATTGAGTTTTAAAGCCTTCTTTGCTTTAAAACAGCTTTTGTTTTGCAATCAGGTACGTGCCTCCAAATGAATATAAAAATGTCCTTACCAGCATGCAGGTAAGCTAAGTCGGGGTTCTCAATGTCAGGATGTAGTTCTTTCAAGTGATTGCGAAATTCCACTGGGATGTTGGTTCCATATTCACATTTGGGGCAGTTGTACATCTTTACGCCTTCATGTTTATCTGTGTGCAGGATATGCTTGCGGATATTTTCAGCACAGTTGGACCTAAAATGTGTGTAAGGTGGGGATGGAATTATAAAGTCATATTATATATCCTTAATACGAAACTGAATTAAAATATAGTTATAAAACATTATGTTCACTACAATTAGGCTTATGAGTAATTTTCCTTTATATAACTGATACTGAAGTTCACTAATTTGTTTCAAGAAAGTTTTAGTATAATTGAAAATGCATTTGCACATACATACACACACAAATATACATACAGTTTTACACCTTTGAAAGAATCCTAATCCTCTCCCTTTTTCTGAGATAAAGAATCACCAGGATAATTAAAAAAATTGAAGATCTATTGAAAAAAACATTTAAAATTAGGTGCACCAACTCCTTTCTGATGAATCTGTGTGGCGAGAGTATTATGCTGTTGCTGCAGGTAAATAAACCACAGAAACAGTATACACAACAATATCCAGAATTCATAAAAAAACCTGATTTTATGCTGCACTTTTTATTATTATTCTGCCAGTGTGAGCAGAAGAAAGTTCGCAGTGACAAAGATGAAACAAAGGATGCAATGGCACTATACAGTACTTTGGGGAAATGGTACAAGGCATTCTGTCTGTGGCTTGGCCCAAAACTACCTCATCAACGAATTCAATAGGCTGATCAAGGAACAATCTTATATTCTTGTTCTCTTGCTCAGCACTTACTGGAGTATGCACCTTCTATTTCTATTCACAAGATACAAGTCAAAGTAAATGCATCATGTCCTAAAAAACCTCTTAGTGAACTTTTGCACATAGAAAATTTTTGAATTCTCTCTCTCTCCTCTCTCTCTCTCTCTCTCTCTCACTCACTCACTCACACATACACACACACACACACACACACACACAGTGGTGGGATTCAGCCAGTTCGCACCACTTCAGCAGAACCGTTAGCTAATTTTTTGTTGCCTAGGCCCAGAATGGACTTCCGGAAGCAGCATCCACACACAGAACCAGTTGTTCACATATTTGAATCACACCAGTGTGTGTGTGTGTGTGTGTGTGTATTTATTTATTTATTTGTGTGTAAAAAATTTTTTTATCGATGCACCTTGGGTTTTTGAACTTGCTATACTGCAGTTCTATTATTATGATTTCTTTTGCCTTGCAGCTGCAACCTAGGAGCGTTAAACAGGGCTCAAGTCGCAACTGCGATAAATTGTGTATTCAAATTTCTTTTTGTTGACAAAGAATTAAATGGGAGGGTAGGATATAAATTCATATAAATATATGGTGCTGTCCATTTAGATTCTAGATATGTTTATAGTTCAGTTATGGTTTGTGTGGTCTTCAACACACACTAAAGACCTGGTGGGCCCCTCAAGGGAAGTAGTGCATCCTTGTTATAAGTCAGCCAGTGTTTTTTCTTTTGCCGTAAGCATTTCCTGTGAAGAATCTAAACTTCATTAAACAAATGTTAAAAAAACATTACCAAAGTACTCACAAACGGAAAAAAATAAAATCCATAAACATAAGAAAAGGCAGAACTTGGGGCAGCCCCCAAAAATAAGGACTTTGAGCATTCCAGACATTTTATATATCTTACTTAAAATTAGAAAAATACAAGAGGTAGGTCAGTCAAAGATAAATACACTATTCCCTCTCTTATGATAAAATAACTTTAAACCAACCTTAAATTGTGTTCTACACTTACCTTCTGCCATAGATATTTGCTACATAGTATGATAAAATATTTTTTAAAAAATACCTATCATCTTTATTACAATTATTAATGGATCCAAACAATAATTTCACAGATGCTATTGAACCAGGAATCCTTAGTAAGTTTGTTGTGTTATAATAGTTTCTTTTAGTACATAGATCTAATTAGACACAACTAAAAGTATCAACTGGATTAGAGTTCCTTTCTCAGTGTAACTTATTCACCTCCTCAAGAGATAAGCATCCAAGTTTAAATGTTATTATGTAGGACACATTGGCACTGTAACTACAGTGATATTAAGCCTCAAAACATTATATCAAGGTACCAGCATGAAAGATAGCATGAAAAACCAAGTCATCTGCACAACAACCCATAGACCAGGTCTGTGTTGCCACAATCAGATAGTAAATACATTTCTTTGCCTCCTAGATCAACAGAATAACAGAATTGGAAGGGACCTTGGAGGTCTTCTAGTCTGATCAGACAGGAAACCCTATACCATTTCAGACAATTCATTGCCCAGTCTCTTCTTAAAAGCCTCCAGTGTTAGAGCACCCACAACTTCCGGAGGCAAGTAGTTCCATTCATTAATTTGTCAGGAAATTCCTCCTTAGTTTTAGATTGGTTCTCTCCTTGATCAATTTCCATTCATTGCTTCTTGTCCTATCTTCAGATGCTTTGGAGAATAGATTGACACCCTCTTCTTTGTGACAGCCCCTTAGATATTGGAACAATGTCACCCCTAGTACTTCTTTTCATTAAACTAAACATACCCAATTCCTGCAACTATTCTTCTTAGGTTTTAGCCTCCAGTCCCCTAATCATCTTTATTGCTCTTCTTTGTTATATAACACTACCTTCACCAAATCTTGATTGGATCCTAGATTTAAACCACAGTTATTTAAATCATTTGACCTCTTGCTATACTATTTTATACTGTTTGATATTCCAACAGACTCCAGCAAGCATCCTGGAATGGGGTCAGGCAGAATCACCATTACCAGTTCCCAGATTTTGATTTTCTACTTTACAAACTGAAGTTGTTAGAAAGTCAGCTAAGTTTCAAAGAGTTTCTCTAGAGCTTTTTGAAATCTAAGCAGAACCATCACCCCCTCAGCCTAATTTGATCCCTGATCTGCAAAAGACAGCATGCTATAATAACAGATTGAGTGATTAATCTATGATAAGAATATAGAGATAATTTTCTTTGCCTTGTTCTACCTGGTTTATGTGATAAATACCAGGCAAACTACTTGATCTTTTATAAAATCATGGATGCTACCTGTTTATATTTACTTATAAAAATATTTACTTATTTTTACTTATTTTTATAATTATGTATGTCATTATCCTTTTCTTCAATAAATATATATTTTGGCCCTTTAAGAAATCTTGTACTCTTAGATATGAATGTTTGGGATG
Source organism: Vipera berus (assembly GCF_964194415.1). Taxonomy (NCBI): domain Eukaryota; kingdom Metazoa; phylum Chordata; class Lepidosauria; order Squamata; family Viperidae; genus Vipera; species Vipera berus. Next base: position 157,176,345 of record NC_138204.1, read on the forward strand.
GGAGCAAGGGATGAAAACTGTGCATTGCAATATTTTTTTAATTGCATTATAACATCACACATAAGTATGTAAAGGTCTGAACCTAGATGGACCATAAATGCCCATGGTCTTGAAAAGTTCAGAGACAAGGAACCTGTGTGTCTTATTTTAATAGAATCAGAGGATATAACACTGATTGTTTATGATAAACCTGAAAAGTTAGGCCTAGTATTCATTTTGAGCAATTAATCAAAAGTTATCCTGCTTTTTCATGGTTTTTCATAAAATAAATACCAAGATCTTTATAGAGGCAGAGGAACACAAAAAATATTATAAAGACTAACAATATAAACATAAGAGGCATACAGACAAACTGAAACAGATTCAGAAACCAGCGACAGCTATGAGAAAGAAATTGAAATTGAAGTCCTCTAAGGCAGGAGTCGCCAAGCTGTGGGCCATGGCCGAGTAGTGGGCCGCGGCCTGCTTGCCACCGGGCCATGGGCCATGCCCTCACTTGCGCTAGCACTGTGTCCACAGGGTGCAAAAACAGGACGCCGCACCACAGGGTGCAAAAATGGGCCACAGCTATGCCTCAGGGCATGAAAATGGGATGCTGCTGCGTCTCGGGGCGCAAAAATGGGATGGTGCCGCATGGTGCAAAAATGGGTGCCACTGCTCTGCCGGGTGCAAAAATGGCTGCCACCGCGCCACAGGGCACAGAAACAAGACACTGCACCATTCAAGAACAGGGTAGGGCTAGTGAGTATCATGTGGGTGCTAGCTCCGCCCCATTTGTGGTGCACACTTGCTCACGGCCCCGTGCGCAAGCCTGCGCACGCACACATGTAAAGTGCTTCCCCTTCCCTTTTCCTCTGATCCGCCAACCGACAAAGGAGGCACTGAATATATTGGAAATCTTTTGCTAAAAAGATTGATGATGGATATGACTCCATTTTTAAATACCTGAAAGAATCTCACATGGAAGACCTTATCAAGCCAAAAGTGCAGGTTGTTTAAGAATGGATTAATGTTATAGTATGGTAGATTCTAAATAAATGTAACAAAATCTTTCCATTTGGTAAGACCAATTTGATAGAGAACCAGTTACCCACAGGTCGGTTTCCCTTCTTGTGATGTGTTCAACCAGACACTGGACAGCTATTTGCCTGGGATGCTTTAATTTGGATTTATCGACTGAGCAGAGGGTTGGACTTGATGGCGTAAGTGGCCCCTTCCAACTGTATGATTCCTTGATTTGTAGACAGCCTAAATATCAGTTTACATTACAAATGCCATGCAATAAGAAATAGCTGCACATTTTCTTTGTACAAGAATCTATGGCAATAATAGGTACTGAAACCAAGCTTCCACTTAAAAACACACACACAAAAGTACCTAGAAGCATTGGTATTCATTTACTACCTCTCCTGACATCTCAATGTTTCATAAGGAAAATATGGTTGGAATTAATATTGACAATATTGGAGTTATGAGTGAGTGCACTGCAGTAACAATAGTTTCAGCTTTTTCAGTTTTGTAGCTTTGAAAAAATATTTGATGATCTATTTGTTATGACATACAGTATGGGTGACAGATGTCCAATGCTGGCTATTATAAAGTAGCAAAAGGAATTGAAGAACAGAATTCTGAACTTAAATAAATATTTGTACTCTAAAGAACTAGTAGATCTAAATTTAATAGATTATTTTTCTAAGGCTCTGATAAAATCATTCCCATGTCAGAAGCCCATAGAATGAATCTCAACCAATCATCTTCCACAGAGTGAACTGAACAAGTAATTGAATATTTTAAATTAAATTAAATAAGTCCCTTGGAGTTGATGGTATTACTGCAACTGTTTATAAAAAAAATCAGAACTAATTATCCATTATTTATATTCTGTTTAATTCAGCACTGCAGGATAATCATATCCTGATTCATAGCATTAGGTCTGGTTAGTTATGATCCCAAAGTCTAGCAGACAAAGAGTTAGTTGAATCCTATTGACCTATTTCACTTTTAAATCAAGATAAAAAGATTTTTATATCTTGCTTGGCCAACAGACTAAGTAAATTCACTGAAAATTCTATTGATCAGGACTGATGTGGATCCCTTAAGATAAACAGATAGCAGATCCTATTACAAGAATTGTAATTTCAATTCTTTTGTTTTAGAAAAAAACCTCTACTCTTATTCCTTATTTACATTTTTCTTAAAAAGAGAGACTAAAATGGTCTAATCTACTTAAATGAATTTATATAGCTACTTGAAATTATTTCAAAATTGTAAAATGTTCACAGTAAAACTCAGACCTGTTTATGACTTAAAATGTAATTGGCCCAGGAGTGGGGAATAATTTAGAAACTTTTCTATTACATTTTCTTCCCTGTCAAATTTTTTACATTATAACTATATCAGTGGCAAGTCTTTCTTAGTGATCAAATTTAAAAAGATTTCTCATTTTATCCCCTATCGTTTCAGAAATGCACAAAATATGCTCATTAATTTAAATGTACAGATGGGAGTTATGAAAGGCCCTAGATTGTGCACACTGTAATGAGATGAAAAGAGACTCCTAACTTTGTTGAAACCAGTAAGGAAAGTAACACACCCTGAAGGCTACCTGTCAATCTCAGATGCAGATGGTACTTTTTTTCAACAGACCTTTTATGTCAGTTCCTTCAGCTGCTTTACAAGCAGACATAGCTCCCTAGAGGGAAAACCCTGTTGATCGGCTGCTGGTGGAGTATCCAAAGCAACAATATTGTCTCAATCACCTCTACTCTGAATGATTGTTTCCTGTAGCTACTGTACCTCTTCTCCATCTTGTGCAGCCAAAAGAGGGGAGGGGAACAAAAAAAAACAAACCCCCAAATCTCTTCTTTCTGATTCTTTTGTTTCTTTTCATGATTCATTTTCTGGATGCAAAATTTGATTCACCCGAGATGTAATGCTAACCTTTTATTTATTGTGATAGGTGAACTTTATTTGAAGAAAAAAAAATACAACTGAAATATGCTATGTTTCCTCATCATTGATGTAAATGGACTTTCGGTTTGATAATAAATATTGGTCTGTTATCTCATAAGAACTAGCCTCATTGTTTTTAAATAATGTAACTCTATTGCCTTCCAAGCCTGCAGAAAATAAATAACCAAGGACGTTTTCTGCATACTCAGAAAAGTCTGTCAGGTTTCTAAATACTTCCCTTGAAACTAGCATAGTTCCACCATAATTTCCTGGAACATGGCAGATCTCGCCTCCTCAGATCTGTTGTGTTTGCTGCCATTTTTAAATCTGGGACAGCACAGAGGCCCTGAAGACAAATTAATGGGTCTCTTGGAGGGAAGCACAACTTTCCTTTAGGAGCACAAAATACTCTGGATCATAAAATAGAAAATAGAAAAGTACATAGGGGAATGGTACATAGTATTAAGAACTATCAGTAACATGATACTGATTATGATTTTATTCATAATATTCTAAATTAAAACATCACATTAATTATGGTTAATTCTTGCCTGTGGTAGCAGCCACAAAACCCTGTGAAATACAGAAAAATGGGTATTAAAAGTGGATATATGCTAACATCTTCAGCCAGCTTGGTTCTTGGTACTAGGAAATGAATGGAATTAGTGTAGCACGATTTTCCTTTATTTGTGGAATCAGTGTCAAAACTGCAGCATACTAGATTATGGAAGGGCCAAAGAAAACAAATACAACAAGCAATATATTTTTAAGGTAATTAATTAAATTAATAAAAAGAGGAAATTTTTGTTTTCAGAACTTCATGTACTGTACTGTCCAAGTCATTAATTACAATTCTCATCTTGAGTTTTATTTCAAAACTGTAAGCTAACAAACAAAAACATCAAGTATAACAGTAATCAGTAGAATATGCCTTGACGTACTTTAGAGAAGTGTTAAAACAAGCTGGGGAATTCTGGGAGTTATACTCTTAAAGCTGTCAAATTTGAAAAAAACACTCTTTTGGAGCATTAGAAGGAAAGTACACACCTGTGATCGATTGGGTCATCATTCCTGAGATGTTTCTTTCCCTAAACAGAGAAACAAAATGACCATAGCCAGGCAAAAAAAAATCAATTAGAGAGGGAACAATTTCTAACTTCCTGCCAGCTTGCCCATTGAGTTTCCTTGTTGGAAGCTGGCAGGGTGCCGAGCTCTGAATGAACATGGTTTTGAACCAGGTAAATCACAGTACCACACAATGGCATAAAAAGACCAAAATGCTCCTTCATTTGCTCTTTATTTCCAACACTTTGTTTGGAAATAAAGCAGCAGCAAAAAGAAACACAGGTCTAGAAGGTCTATGGAGATTCTCAATCATCCAGATCATAGTTACCTCAAAGGTGCTTTTTTAAAAAGGCAACTGGACTGTTTTTTGAGGAAAAAGAAGAAGATGTTTCACTTGTCGTCCAAGAAACTTCATCAGTTGCGATAGTGGGGGGATGGAAGGATAGGTACTGACAGGTCTAGAAGGTCTGAAAGGTTTTCTTCTTTCTGTCTTCTGAAAGGTCTATACTCAGTTTCTGGAATTCTGAGACATGTAAGTTGTGGGAGCTTTATCTCTCTGATGTCCGAGAGGCTACAATCACAAACCAAGAATGAGGAAAATCTCTCAGGTTTTCTGCTCTCAGTTACTGCATCTAACTGGTCAGGTAAGAAAAAAGGGGGCAGTAAGGGCACCCTAGTGTGTTGTTTATAGTTCACATTAGCTCAGCTAGAGACAAATTTAAAAGAATTGTCCCTTATGGCAAATTTTGCAGCATTTCTTTGTTGCAATCCTTATATAAAAATGGTGACAACTTGGGGTAATGCATCAATATAAAATATGGTATGGAACCGACCAAATAAATCAGGAGGCTGCAATCCTTTTTAGGCTGAAGACAAGCTATGGGCCACATCCCCCAAAGTGGGTGAAACTGGGGCAAAGAAATAGAGATAGTATAAAAATTAATTTAATCTAATTCAACCTATGTTACGGATAAGTAAAATTAATTGGAAATAATTGTACATAACCGAAATGCTTATCCTATGATTATTTAAAATCCCCCCCACACACAGACACACACTATGACATTAAGAATGTAGTCTGGTGTCAGTCTGAAAGCACTTTGGAGTCTGCACTCAAGGTTTATGCTGGTGCACGGTTGCAGCATTTTCATGATAAATAAGAGAGGGCCTCCTCAGGGTGCCTCCGGTCAGGGAATGTTGACTGGTGGCCCCCAGGAGGAGGGCCTTCTCTGTGGGTGCTCCGGCATTATGGAACCAACTGCCGGTTGAGCTCCGGATGGCATCGGACCTCCGATCCTTCTGTCGCAGGTTGAAGACCCACTTGTTTGAGTTAGCTGGTCTGGCCTGATGGGGAATATGGGTTTTTAATTGGTCTTTATTATTCTATTATTGTTGTATTTTAATTGGGCATGGTTTAATTCTCTTTTAATTTTTGTATAGCTATTTATATATGCCCTGTGAACCGCCCTGAGTCCCTAGGGAGAAGGGCGGTATAGAAATCAAATCAAATAAATAAATAAATAAAATAAATAAATAAAATCAGTTAGGAAAGAGGGTAAGAATCCTTGTCCTCTGCTTTTTGGTTACCAACCCAAAAGCAACCAATTTCAGACAGGTCACTATTATCCCAGACAGCTGGCAACTTTTTTCCGGCAATGGGAAAGTCAGAAAGATTTCAATTATTTTCAGGTGTGAATCTCTGAGGGCCGGGGAAAGATGAGAAATGAGTTCTTATGGGACAAAAGAACAAGAAAGAGAGATGATTCTCTAATCCAGCAAAGTTGGTTTCATCATGTTTAATTCCTCACAAAGCATTAACATGTAGCAAAGAAAAGAGAAGTAAAATATTAAATGAGATTTCAAAGGATCATTTTTCACTTTTGCTTTTTGAAATAGTTCCCCTGCCTTTCATTACAAACTCCTTCTCTCCCCTTTGTCTTTGGCCAGAGATATTCCAGGTTGACTGGCATAACAAATCCACCTACAATAATTGTGTCCCAGAGATTTTCTCCTTACAGGTCTGTAAATGTTCTACAAGTCCAATAGCTATTCTGTCCCTTCTAGAGAAGGACACGGAGAGAAAAACCTGCAAATGAACATGAATAGAACAGAAGAACTGAATAGCAGAGACAGAGACTGCTGAATTTATTTAATACTCCCTTTCTGTTTCACAAAAATGGCCTGGGTAATCTTTTGAAAAATAATAACTGGGTTCATTTCAGAGTCTGCACAATGCTCCTCTTTGTCCCTTGTAAGTCTCTCAAATGTCTTATTTTAAAGGAATATATAGTACTCCCGGAAGACATTTTCCCATTTCTATTCTCTTCAACTCCTGTGAGCCCTTGTTCTGTGTGATAAGGCAATCTCCTTCGGGATCTGAGCTGTGTAGTTTCGCACCACGAGTGACAAGGACTCGACTTGAATAACTGCTGTGCGCAGGTTGTAATTATGTCAGCTGGAGTGTTGAACAAGGGGACTGATTAATGGGAACCCCAGCCCAGGCACCATCCCTATCAAAACCTTCGTGCAGGCCAAGCAAGTGGGGATGGGTTAAAGCAGAAAGACAAAACATGCTGTATTGTCCATGATAGATGAATTGCTCCAACAGTCTTCAGGCAGATGTTCCAGGACAGTATAATATACAATTACTCTGCCTTATCACCTTCCAAGGGACAATAAAGCTTCCTCCTTCTATAGCTCATGTGAGTGAAGGCAAAATTAGTTTTACTTTTACAACACTGACTCACTTATCATGTTGCCTTGATTGTGCTTTTACAGCTAAAGAAAACATATATTCCACTTTTAAACTAAAAAAAGATCCTCTTAATACAGAAACCAGACAACTCCTTGGAAACTATTTTGCCTCACAGCGGTAGAATTCCAGGGTTGTAAAGGATACATGACTATCATTTGAAAGAGCAGGCTTGTTAACATGCTATTTCAGAAGAAATGAATCATATTTTGTTAAACTGAATTAGCAACCCAACACTGTATTTGGACCCATAAATGCTGTTTAGAATCCCTGGCTAAAAAGAGTTGCATTTGCTAACCACAATCATTGCTGCATTACGTGATATTGAAAAGCATCTTCTGAGAACTACTTAAATAGAAGAGAGACAGAAAGACATATAGACAGACAGACAAAATTACTTTTCACAGCTAGACATTGTTTAAAAGAAACACTGATCCTATAACTTGAAATAGTTCTCCCAAATTCAAAAAATGCTTTAAGACAGATTTGAGCCAAAATGACTTTTGAAATTCAGCCCCAAGGTATGTGAAGAAATTTTCCAACAATTCCTCAAGGACAGGATGTTCCCCTAGCAGTGGCAGTTCCATACTACAGAAAAAGTCATTGTGATGACTTCCCTAGGGATTTCATTGAAAAGTGGAAGCCAGGGAGCCAGTAAACTACTATAGAGATAATTGGACAATAACAGACTACATTCACAGACGTTCTGTGTATTAAGCATAACAAGAAAGCATTTATTTATTTCTTTATTTATATCCCGCCTTCATTATTTTTTATAAATACTGTAACTCAGTCTATCTGTCTATCTTCCATCCATCCATCCATCATTTTAGATAGTCCATAAACTGATTAAATTATTATTCTGTTTTTATTAAATTATTATTCTATTTTTATTAAATTATTATTCTATTTTTATCTCAACTATTTACATTTGGTCAACTCAAGGCAGCTAACATACCTAATACTTCTGCTTCCTATTTTCCCTATAACAAGAATTGTTTAGATAGATAGATGATAGATAGATAGATAGATAGATAGATAGATAGATAGATGATAGATAGATAGATAGATAGATAGATAGATAGATAGATAGATAGATAGATAGACAGACAGACAGACAGACAGACAGACAGACAGACAGACAGAAACAGACACAGGCACAGATACAGATAAACAGACTAGACTAGTCCATACACAAAGAAATGTTTTCTGTTGCCGCAAATTATGAAACTTTCAAAACATCTAAAAAGTGATATTGCTGCTAAAGAAAAAAAACCAGTTGTAGAATACTGGTTGTCCAACTGTCAGCTGTGAAGAGCAAACTAAGACTAAAGAAACTAAATAATCTGCCTGGAGAAATAAAAATATACAGGTGGGGCGATGTTCCTTACTAAGTCACAGTTTATTTTCTAGTACTTCCTGGGACTATATGAATTAACATTTCTAGGTTTTGAAAGCAAAAGATTACTTCCTCTGAGGGTTTCTACTAAGCTGCCGGACTTTTAGCTTCGTGTTATATCCATGTGCTCGTGGCAGAGAAGGGCTACAGAGATTGCAAAGGGCCAATATTAGCTACTGGGGAAAGTTTTCTTCATAGCAACAATGACAAGTCACTAGCTAGCAGCTAAGAAAGAAGATGCCGAGACTAGAAAAATAGGCTGTTTCCTAACTCTCTCTTCAGATCATGTTGACAGCTTTCCTGATCCCTTCAGCATACATTTCAAAGTACTTTCATAGTTCATCTATCTATATACTACTAAACTACTAATTGTCACAACCTTTAACTGCGTGAAATAGTGTATCATAGCATAGGGCAACATTTTTTTGAACCAAGCTAACTAAAATGGGCTACAGAATGTGCTCAAAATCTGGGACCCATGACTCCTGAGAGAAATGAAAAGTTGGCTGCATCAGTGTTACTGGCTGCTGCTCTGGTTGGGCTACTGCCTCAGTCATGAGGTCTTCATTTTCAGGCTATGATTGTTAATATGGTAAGTAGGTAGGTCAGCAGTAGGTGTCAGAAAAGCAACAGTTTGAGATGATTTACAACAATGCTCATGAAGTTTCCATAAGGTCTGATAGTAAATAAAAAATGGTAGGGAAGATGCAGTCCAGAATTTCATTTGGAAGTACACTCTCCTGTCTAGAAAAATCTCAAATATAAGTGACATTGATAGAGAACACCAGAAGGTCTAAACTGGGTGATAGGAAGCAACTTCACCATTTTCTAATTAAGTCTGGCCTCATCTACTGTGGGAGCTAATGTGTAAACAAGCAAATCCCCATGGCAGTGATTTTATAAATATAACCACTATATGCTCGCAACGTTAAAAATGTGTTTACCAGCCAAAAACAGTTATGACCATAATTGGGATAAGAATTTCCATTGCTAGGCAAGGTGATTATTAGGGCCTGATTTTACAATCTTTTTTGCCAATAGTTGCTAAGCAAATCTCTGCTGTTCTTAAGTTAATCTGGTTTCCCCTTGTCAAGCGCTGGGTGGGAAGGCTGCAAATGGAAATCCCATGATCTTGGGACACTGCAATTGTTGTAAATAAATGCCGGTTGCCAAGTGCCTGAATTTAGACCATATGATTGTGGGGATGCTATGATGATCTTAAGTGCAAGGACTGGTCATTTGAGTAATTTTTTTCAGTGCTGTTGTAACTCTGAAGTCACTAAATCAATGGCTGTAAACTGAATACTACCTCTACCTATCCCAGCATTAGGTACTTTCTTAGTCCACCTTTAAGATTATCTTCTGTACAGTTCTATTTTCTGTTTTCCTGTTCTTACCCTGCCAACTTCTACTTGTTCCCCTATTTCTCTTTCATTCAGCTGATTTGCTATGTTTCAATTGTCAAGGAGATTCAGCTGAAAGATGGGGATGTAGGTAGGTCTGGAAAAGTTTTAAGCCTTGTATTCATCAGAAAGGAAGAAAAACATTGAAGAGAACCTTCCCCAAAGAAAAATAGATGGGCATAGCACTGTTAATAAAAGTGACCCTCTACAGCTGAAACCACCTCTTGAGATTACTCCTTCGCTGTCAGCCCTTCAGGTAGATCAGACTAGAAATCTAATGTCAATATTACTTTTATAGCAAAGTTATCATAACAGAATCTTGTACATCTGAATGCAGCCTTCCCCTCTCTTCATGAGAACTAAGGATGGGGTTGTCTGAGATGTTTACTCTGGTTATATTCCTGCCCCGGGATCAATCCAATAATAATAATAATAATAATAATAATAATAATAATAATAATAATAATAATAATAATGATGATGATGATGATGATGATGATGATGATGGAAGGGACCTTGGAGGTCATCTAGTCCAACCCTTTGTTCAGGCAGGAAACCCTATACCATTTCAGACAAATGGCTGTCCAGTCTCTTCTTAGAAACTTCAAGTGTTGGAGCATTCACAGCTTCCGGAGGCAGGTTGTTCCACTGATTAATTGTTCTAACTGTCAGGAAAATTCTCCTTAGTTCTAGGTTGCGTCTCTCTTTGGTTAGTTTCCATCCTTTGCTTCTTGTCCTGCTTTCAGTTGCTTTGGAGAATAGCTTGACTCCCTCTTCTTTGTGGCAGCCCCTGAGATATTGGAACACTGCTATCATGTCACCTCTCGTCCTTCTCTTCATTAAACTAGTCATACCCAATTCCAGCAACTGTTCTTTATATGTTTTAGCCTCCAGCCGTCTAATCATCTTTGTTGCTCTTCTCTGTACTCTTTCTAGAGTCTCGACATCTTTTTTACATCGTGCTGACCAAAACTGGATGCAGTATTCCAAGTGTGGCCTTACCAAGGCATTGTAAAGTGGTATCTGACTATTGCATTGGTAGTGCCTCTTCCTTCTGTCCCTCAAGGTCATTTCCTCTATCTCCTACATCTGCTCAGCATGGTGTGCATATATAGCATGTATGTTTGCGTACAATACATCATATCACTCTTTCAGAAGCCACTTTCCAAAATGTGGATGGACTTAGGACGAATAAATAAGTAAATAAATGCATTGATTCAGATCAATTACTTGTAAAATACAGTAAGATGCAGGTGATGAGGGGGTGGGCAGATGATGAGGGGGTGGGAAACCAGTGGGGTTAAAGTAAGGGAAGGGGATGACTATACAGGGAAGAGAAACTGGAGTTAAGGTAAAAAAGACAGGGAAAGAAATAATGAATGCCCTCTTTAGGCTTTTCAAAAAGATTAATTTTACCCAGCAAATGGACAGCTAGCAAAAGCTAGTTGTCAAAAGCAGCTGTGCTTTGCAAGAGGAATGTCTGCAGCCATTTGCATCTCCTGCTCATTCCTTTGATTTCATCACCTTTTCTTATTATCAGCAAATGTAGGACACTTTTCACTCACAGTTCACTGGCAATTATTTTGAAAAAAAATGTTTTCCTATTGGCTACATTCAATATACTTATAAAGTTTTCAAGGGAAAAAGACATTACAAAAATGCATTCAAAACATGGCTGCAATTATACTGCAAGTCAATTTTATTCAGCCTTCAGATGATTGCCCTCCACTCAAGCCCTTTCAGCTGAAGGCTTCCTTTTACCTATTCTTTGTGATTCCTTAAGTCTAAAAGGTTGGGAATATCCTATTTTTTTACAGTATTTCTTAAATAAAAACAGCTTTTATACAAAACTTTGATGGGGAAGGTTTCCAAAATTGGTAATTCTAAATGTGCAGGAGATGTTGCAATTTTTATTACTAAAGTAATAACTGTTGAAGAAGAAATAATCAGATATAGAAGATTACTTTTTAATAATTATCCCCAGATTGACTGATCATTGTGTAGTATATCTGAATTTATATTGTCCAGCACAGATTCTCTAGAACCAAAACAATTGGTTTCAACATAGTCATCTTGATTATAAAGTCAATCAGCTCTGTCAGGCAAGCTTCTATGTAATAGTTGCAATCCAACAGATCCCTAGACCCCAGTTTCACAAAAAGGGGTTTTTATTATCTGTGGTGCAACATCTCTGAAAACCTCCAGAGTTCCCTAAACATCAGTAACAACCCCCTACTCATTTTGAGTTGGGTTATTTTTTTTATAACCAGACATCCTGTCATAAGACTATAGACAGGTTAGAGAATGGTGTATAATATTAGGGATGATACATTATTTTTGTAGATAATATAAAAATTTTGCAGACCAGGAATTTATCTTCCTAAAACTCATTTAATGGATACATGAGTTTCGTACCCTGTCTGGTTACTCTGTAATTTGAAAAAAATAGAAGTACCTGAGACAAGTCTACACACTGGGCCTTTTGGCTGCATTCTGATTTCTTTATTTGATTTGATATTTTATGTTATTTTTGAAGCACATAAATAATAAACAGATGATACCACTCTAATGGCAGAAAGTGAAGAAGAACTAAAGAGCCTCTTGTTGCAGGTGAAGAAGGAGAGTGCAAAACTTGGGTTGAAACTTAACATTAAGAAAACCAAGATCATGGCATCTGGCCCTCTCAATTCCTGGCAAATAGATGGGGAAGAAATGGAGGTAGTGACAGATTTTATTTTCCTGGGCTCCAAGATCACTGCAGATGGGGACTGTAGCCAAGAAATTAAAAGACGCTTGCTCCTCGGGAGGAAAGCCATGGCAAATCTAGACAGCACACTAAAAAGCAGAGACATCACCCTGTCAACAAAAGTGCGTATAGTCAAGGCTATGGTCTTCCCAGTTGCAATGTATGGCAGTGAAAGTTGGACCATAAGAAAGGCTGAGCGCCAAAGAATTGAGGCCTTTGAACTGTGGTGCTGGAGAAGACTCCTGCGAGTCCCTTGGACCGCAAGGCGATCAAACCGGTCAGTCCTAGAGGAGATCAATCCTGACTGCTCTTTAGAAGGCCAGATCCTGAAGCTAAAACTCAAGTACTTTGGCCACCTAATGAGAAGGAAGGACTCACTGGAGAAGAGCCTAATGCTGGGAAAGATCGAGGGCAATAGAAGAAGGGGACGACAGAGAATGAGGTGGCTGGATGGAGTCACTCAAGCAGTAGGCGTGAGCTTAAATGGACTCCAGAAGATGGTAGAGGACAGGAAGGCCTGGAGGAATGTTGTCCATAGGGTCGCGATGGGTCGGACACGACTTCGCAGCTAACAACAACAACAACAAATAATAATAATAATAAACTCGATGGATGGTTTAAGATTGTTTTGAGATTTGATAGTAACATAAATGCAGTTAAGATAAATTTAACTCTAAGGTTGATTTACATTCTGAGAGACCTTCCTAAACCTATTCTATTGTATTGTTTAAAACATTTTACAGAATATACAAGTAGTCCTACACTTACAACAGTTCATTTAGTGAACTGTCACTAAATGAAAAAGTGACTTATGACCATTTTTCACACTTATGACTACTGCAGCATCCTCATGGTCACATGATAAAAATTCAGATGCTTGGCACATTTATGACTGTTGCAGCATCCTGTGGTCATGGGATCAGCTTTTGCGATCTTCTGACAAGCAAAGTCTTTGGGGAAACCTGATTCACTTAACAACCATGATATTAATTTAAGACCTGCAGTGATTCACTTAACAAAAGTGGTGAGAAAAGTTGTAAAATGGGGCAAAAGTCACTTAACAAATTTCTCACTTAGCAGCTCAATTGTGGTCGTAAGTTGAGGACTGCCTGTATAATATATTTCTTTATAGGAATCATTTGTAATTAATTCCAATTACATAACTTGTCTTATGTCTGGTATTGTCCCTTTTCCTGAGACTTATGAAATGGCACAACAAAAATGTATTAATTCAATTTTTGTTCTTATATTTTGGATCACTTATACTTAAAAGTACAGTATGTGAAATAACACTGAAAAACTGTTGAAGAATCCTTTAAAGATTTTACTCACATTTGTTTTTCATGGTTAATTATATTAACAAAGTAATTTCTAATAAATTACTGTCTTACATAGAAATGCTTATTTAGACATATAAATGTAATAGGGAAATTTAATTTTTTTGTCTCTCTTGAGATTAAAATTCCCCGAACAATTTTTATGTTTGTATAGTTTTCTATTTGGTTTGATTGACTCAATTTGATAATCAAAATAGAGGTCTGTTGCTTCATTCAGCAATAATTCAAAATGCCTGTTGCCACTTGTCATTAGTTGAAAAAAAGGGAAGAGGTGGAGAGAGAAAGAAAAAAAATGGCTGCTTATCACGGGTGTATAATTCCAAAGAGCTGTCTATACCAGGGGTCGGCAACCTAAAAAAGGTAAAGAGCCACTGGGAACCGGTTCCATGACACATAAAAGAAAGTGGGAGCCGCATGCGTGCGTCCATGCATGCGCATGCGCAAAAAACGTTTTGCGCATGTGCAAAACGGGTTTTTCTTGCGCATGCGAGGACGCGCGCGGTTGCCATTTTTTTTAATGTGTGATGGTTTGCTGATGACGGACATGGATGCAGGAGCCGGAGGGAAAGGAATGCAAAATTGCACGGAGGGGCGCAAGGGGTGGAAGATGCCGGGATGGGGAGAGGAAGAGGCAGGGTGAGTGGCTCCGAAGGACTCACGGTCAAGCCGGTGCCCAGCACGATCACGTCGTAGGCCTCGTCCATGGTGCCGGCTACACAGCCGCCTCCCCCCTCCCCGAGAGGAGCCAAGATGGACCGCGGATTCAAGAATCCCGTTCAAGAATCTCTCCGCCGCGGGGAACCGCCCCAGCTAACTTCGCTTTTCCCATGTATGCCGTAGCAGACGCCAATGGGAGGCGTGGCGGGAGACGAGAAAGACGCGCGCGTTACTTTTCCCAGATTGGTACCTACGCTTAGAAGCAAGAAAAAGAAGTCCCGAAGCCACTTTCCCGGGGCTGCTCGTTTGGGTGGGGAAGGGGGGGGTTGTAAATCGCGGGGGCCCTGCCCCTCCTGCTGTCATGGCAACGGCGCTGGCACCACTGATCCGGTGCTGGAAGTAAATGGATCCGTAATTCTGAATAAAGGAGAAAATAATTCCCAACACCCCAGGTGTAGTTCCTGTCCCCATCCCCACTCTCAAGCCTCTGTCAGAAACATCTTAAAAAGATTTGCTGCTTGCAGCGACTCCCAAGATAACTCCGCCAAGGAAAAGAGATCCACGATACGGGGTGGGGAGAGGGGGAAGGGCAGTAGTTGCACCCACACTGGTTGCATGTTAATAGTGTCGGGGACTGCAGTTCACGGCGCTTCGGTTACTGGGGAATATTTTTGTCAGTTGCAAAGCTGCTTTCCACGCTCCAGCTGCGTTCCCGCTCGTCGCCAGCCATAAAATGGTTGATAGGGCTTTGGGTCGACTGAGCAATGTAGGACCGCAGCCTTTATGATCTCCTGCTTCCCCTTGATTGCGTTACGGGGTTGAGGGAGCCGAACTGTCAGCTTTGGACCGGCCTCACCGTCCCGAGGCTGCGTCGGGTTTTTTTTTTTTTTTTGCCCGCCTCGAACGACTCGTGTGTAATCGCGTCCTGATGATAAAGGATTCGCGCAAGAGGGAGGGGAGAGAGCGTCCCCCGATATACTCGGTGAGGCTGAGACCGCTTTAAAGCTGGGCTTGAGGAACGCGTGTCTTTTAAAAGGCGAATCATTTCAACTTTTTGGGACATTTTTGGTTTTCTATCCCGTTTTGACGAGGTTCTGATTTGGCTCTGTTTGGTTTCTTTGGCGTGCCCGGGGGCGGGGGGGGGTCGGTGGAAGAAGAGAGATTCAGGGATTTCGAAACGGCGAAGATGAGAATACAGCATGCTTTCTTTCGTCTGCCCTCTCACCGCTTAACAACGGCGCCGCTGCCCGTTCGCGCGGAGATCCGCGCGCACCTCTCCAAAGGTTTGGGGAGGTGCACGCGCACCTCCGCTCGTTCGGAGAGGTGCGCGCGCACCTCTCGGAATGGGCAGCGGCGCCGCTTGTTGGGAAAGCTGCCACGGCCCGTTTGCAGAGCTGCCGCTTTCGGCAGCCTGCAAACGGGCCGCGGCAGCTTTCCCAACGAGCGGCACCGCTGCCCGTTCGCGCGGAGGTCCACGTGCACCTCTCCAAAGGTTTGGGGAGGTGCGCGCGCACCTCAGCCCATTCGGAGAGGTGCGCGCGCACCTCTTGGAAAGGGCAGCGGTGCTGCTTGTTGGGAAAGCTGCCACGGCCCGTTTGCAGAGCTGCCGCTTTCGGCAGCCTGCAAACGGGCCGCGGCAGCTTTCCCAACGAGCGGCACCGCTGCCCGTTCGCGCGGAGGTCCGCGCGCACCTCTCCAAAGGTTTGGGGAGGTGCGCGCGCACCTCCGCCCATTCGGAGATGTGCGCGCGCACCTCTCCAAACGGGCGGTGCCACTCTCCATTTGGAGAGGTGCGCGCGCACCACTGCCCGTTCAAAGAGGTGCGCGCGCACCGGGCGGCTGGGAGCCGCAAACGGGCCGCGGCAGCTTTCCCAACGAGCGGCACCGCTGCCCGTTCGCGCGGAGGTCCACGCGCACCTCTCCAAATGTTTGGGGAGGTGCGCGCGCACCTCAGCCCATTCGGAGAGGTGCGCGCGCACCTCTTGGAAAGGGCAGCGGTGCTGCTTGTTGGGAAAGCTGCCACGGCCCGTTTGCAGAGCTGCCGCTTTCGGCAGCCTGCAAACGGGCCGCGGCAGCTTTCCCAACGAGCGGCACCGCTGCCCGTTCGCGCGGAGGTCCGCGCGCACCTCTCCAAAGGTTTGGGGAGGTGCGCGCGCACCTCCGCCCATTCGGAGATGTGCGCGCGCACCTCTCCAAACGGGCGGTGCCACTCTCCATTTGGAGAGGTGCGCGCGCACCACTGCCCGTTCAAAGAGGTGCGCGCGCACCGGGCGGCTGGGAGCCGCAGGAGACGGCTCAAGGAGCCGCATGCGGCTCCGGAGCCGCGGGTTGCCGACCCGTGGTCTATACCATACATCTATCTCTACTTTATGTACATATATGCTTAGATGAGTTATATGTTCCAAACTTATATAAACTCTACAATTCTGTAGTGTATACGTGTGTGTGTGTGTGTATGTATGTGTGCGTGTGTGAGAGAGAGAGAGAGAAAGAGAGAGATAGAGAGAGACAGAGAGAGAGATTATTCTGTCAATACAAAAGACAATTTAAGGGGTTTAAGGAACAACAACTTGGTATTCACTGAGATAAACATAATCCCCAAGAAAGGAATATTAATCCCATAACCATTATCTTAGTTTAATTCATCTATAAATTTATTACATAAAAATTTAAATAGGATTTTATCGAGTATTCTAATTCTGCTTTTTGCTCTCCTTTTCTCTTTTTATTTCCCTTTGTCATATTGCAGCCCGCTACACCATAGAAACTTTTATGTATCTTATACATAATAAACTCAATTATTTTTTACTAGAAATATAAAGAAGCCTAACAATGGTTGAAAGTTATCTATTCTTAAGTCCCCTTTAGACTTAGAGACAGGTGTGAAATAGTAATATCCATCTTTTTTCCTTCTGAAACCTTGATAGTGGAGGAAAACAAAACAAAAGGCAAGCTGCAACATTATCTCCACAGAGTTTGAAAACACACACAACAACTTCATTACATGATAATAGCTCAACTGCTTGGGGAATACTGCCAAAATAGTACTGTCAAAAGATAGTTTATGTTTTTCTTAGCAAGGCTTGCATTTCTACCACCATGTATATAAAATAAAAGCTAACTACTACACAAGGGACTGTCCAGAGATATTCCATGTAGAATGACCATCCCTAAAGATAATTATGTGGTCCTTCCATAATGGGAATAGAGATTAAAGAACCATAAACATGTTTATTTTGATTCTTATTTGGAAAGTAGTAAGGTCATTTGATTTTCAAAATGGTTACACTAATTACATGATGATCTCAGGGCTTATTTACTTTTTAATTATAATCACAATTATAATTATATCACAAAACACATTTATATATATATATTTTTAAACCCAACACTAAACACCTGTAATATGATCTCAGAAAAATATAAACACACTTGTTAACTCAAATGTAATAACATATATAACACTGTACATCCTGAACAAAAAAACTGACTTGAGTTAAAAGGCAAACATTTTCTAATTATTCTGAAGACCTCTTCACAATTAATCCAAAATGAAAAAAACTTGAATTACCAATCTAGAAGCCTCTGGGGGATAGCAAGAAAAAAAATATTGGGAATGATATTGGTTTACAAAATTATTTTACAGAAGTATTAGCATACATAATATACACAGTAATCAATTCTCCCTTTTTTCTTGTGGAATAGCATCAGTAAAAATGCCACTCTAAATTTGTTTAAGATGGACATTTTCATATTTATAAATGGAGAACACATGAAATAAGCTGTCCAAACAAGTGCTAAACTGTATAAAATAGTGGAAAGTTGAATTGTGCTAAAGTTTTTTTGCTTCATCACTATGATATACACTATGATATACACTGGTGTGGTGAGTGAGTGAGTGAGTGAGTGTGTGTGTGTGTGTGTGTGTGTAGGTGTATTGAGTAGCTGCCATTAGCAAAAGTCTCCATACTGCAGCTGGATCTTGTAAAAAAAAGTATGGAACAAATACAAACATCTTATTAATAAAAAGTAGTAGGAAGCAAGTACATTTCTGCATTTTTTAAACTTGTAAAATAATGAATGACATTCCTGGTACTGTGCAATAAGCCCAAATGCTCTGCTATATTTAAAATAGAAGCATAAGATTAAACTAGATAACTAGTCCAATTTAATCTTATGCTCCTATTTTAAATATAGAGATCAGGATTGTTGGGTAGTATTTCTGGAAATATAAGAGGAAAAATGAAATCTGTAAGAAATGGTTCAGAAACCAAGAAGCAATGGATCAAAGCCATCCACAGATTAAATGAGAAGGAAAAGCAGAGCTAATATGCTAATACAACACAGAATATAAAATGTGGTAATAGAAAGATATGAAGTATAGTACTGTATACAGAATTCATCTTATAACTTCTGTAACATCTGTTTTATTTTTCTGAAAGGTGCTTGACCCAAAATATAGTTGACACAGAATGGTGGAAAGCCTTTAAAGGATTTTTTTTTGCTGCTGCTGCTGCTGCTGCTGCTAAATATTATTAAGGTTGCATGATTTTTAAAAAAATAACATATTTACCCATCCTATCCTTGATATGTGATTTGATAAACAGAGTTAATATCCAGTATTTTTAAGAAAAAGAAGGGAAGGGAAGGGAAGGGAAGGGAAGGGAATCGCTCACAACTGAACAAGTTGTTTTAAGGGATAATCATGGTTTCCCATAAACATTTCTTTACAAGGTAATTACCATATGAATACTTGAAAGAAAAGAAAAGAGGGCATAATAAGAATCAGAGCAATTTTAATGCTACCCCATTGTGATTTTTCTACATAGTATGATATGCAAGCAATGCAAGTAACTTATTCTTCTTCTCCCAAAGAAGATAAGAGACCTCTCAGGAGGTCGAATAGAAAGCAAACTGGTCCTCTAGGCATAAGGAGATGCTCTGAATTAAACCACCATGTTGGTTTTGGGGTCAGACTTCATGGGGGCCTAACCCTAACCCAGATGATTTTCCCATTTGCAATGGGGTTTTCCTATGCAATGTGCACAGGTATCTCAGTGGGCCAACCATAAAGCAAACTGATCCCCTAGGCATAAGACGCTCAAAGTTGAACTGTCACATCGGTTTTAAGGGGAGACCTCACGGGGATCAATTTATAAGGCTAACCCCAGATGACTTTTCCATTTCTAATGGGGTTTTCCCCATGCAATATGATTAGGACATTTCGGGAAATCAGATGGAAAGCAAAGTGGTATAAGGAGGAGCTCTGAGTTGAACTGCCATGTTGGTTTTAAGGCCAGACCTCACAGGGGTCCAACCCTAACCCTAACCCCAGATGACTTTTCCAAATGTTACATTGACAATTCAGTTTGTCTGGACTTGAAATCTATCTTTGCTTCTTTAAATTTTAATAGAAGAACTGGCTGAAATTTATAAAATCATAAACCATATAAAGGCCAGCATATGAAATAGCAACTCTAATAGAGGTCCAGAAATTGTAGAGAGCAAGAATAAATAAGATGCAACAATTATTTCTGTGTTAAGACTATATACAAAGCTGTGCCAAAGATATTACTATTTTTAATATATTATTGTAGATAACTAACTTGGATCTCTGGTATATTTTTTCTAATACACAAAATTAGAAGAAGAATGAAGCTTTTTCACTGATTTCTATTCTAAATTTTATCCTAGCAAAAATGAAGATGGAACACACACAAGATATATATCTCTTCCTTCTCAAGTCTATGTAGGCTGTGCAACAGTAACCAAATAAGAAAAGTTATTAACTCTTTAATAAGTTTAACAGATTAACTCTTTCCTATTTAACTCTCACTTACGCATACCAACTTTGGAGTTCTCAGTCAGAAATTGTCATAGACGACAATGGTTTTCTATAGCCCCGTCTGGCATTCAATACCAACATATAAAAAAGTCTGAGTGTACAGTGTACCCAGATTTCTATTTCATATAGTTACCTACTACCTTACTGCTCTTTAAAATACTGTAAGTATCAATCATTGATCCAAATGGAAGTAGTTTTAAGCAAGATGAGAACAAGCTTTTGGCGGAAGATTTGTTCATATTTTTGTTCAAAAAGTTATTCTAATGTTATTTTCAACTTAGTCATTATTTTATATGACCATTAAATATTTATATACCATTCTGCCTGAAAATAAATAAATTTAAGAGTATTTGTAAATAAGAAATTATTACCTGTACTTTAGTGAACAATTGGAAGATAAAGATTAACAATGATATATTGGTTATAATGATATACAGTAACTAGTACATATTTTAATGTGTTCTTTAATGAAGGCATAAGTAAAGTCAACATGTCCTCTGCTAAACCACAGGAAGAAGTACATTTGTTGGCATATAAAATAATCTGAAATTGACTTAGTTTAAAAAGAACATCTTCAATTTTGGTTTTGTTCTAACTACTCTCTCATGCATAGAACAACTTATTACAATATGGTTTTTCACTTTAAAAGATATAAGTACTTACAAAATAAATAGAAATTATGGATTCTCCAGTAAAATCATCTACCATGACAAAGCTACTCTCAGTATCACTGAAAATACACAATGAATCCTTCTGCATTTGATATCAGAGGTATTGTACCAGGCATTGTTAATTAGAATATAATACATTATAAATGCATAATATTGTATTTCAGAACATGTAAGTATATTAAAAATGCATGCTACATACCCTTAGGTTTGTAGGCTATATTCTTTACATATGACGTATTTTTAGAAAGGTACATTTGTAAAATCAATGCAGTTTGTAAATCTGACTTTATAAATTTCTAACGTATAAAAAAGCCGTTTTCTTTTTCCTATTTTTGCTTTGGCTATTTCACAAAATAGAACAAAGCAAAACAAATCGCCAAGCAGATGGCAGCTTACATAATGCAGCCTCTGTAGCATTAGTAGCTCTTTATTAAAGGTGTATCAGTGACTTAAAATAAGTCAATGTTCTACTTTTTGTGAAAAATTGGTTGTTAAAATTTCATTGTACTGTACAAAATATATTCCCAAGAACTGAATCTGACTTTTATTTAAAGTCAGTTCATTTCTAAGGTTCCAAATTGTTTTTATTCCTAGTAACAAAGACTCTAAGAGAAAGAGAATTAGTTCTAAGAAATCACATAGTTTACTATTGAGTTGAACATGGGATAATGAGGCCATGAAGGCAAATTTTTGAAAAAGAGGACATAAGCAATTTCCTTTCTTGTCACCTTTCTATCTCCATCTCACCCAACATGGTAGATTTAAAACAACTTCATGTTTAGATCAGCAAAAACATTTTGGAATTAACATTTCCACTCATGGAAGAAGTGACCTCTAATATCTGTTAAGGACAAGCTGTGTTTCAATATCAATTGGAAAGATAGTAAACCCATAGCCCCTCAATTCCTCTCCTAATTAAGACAAGGATATCAATTCCTGGCTATGAATCACGCAGAATATTTTCAGTAGTTCCATGGGGAGGATGAAATGCTGGGAACAACAACATTACAGCAAATAAACCAAACCCGTATTGTTAAAGTGACAGGCAGGTGCTTCAGTTTAAAATATTTAATGGACAATGGGCCTGTTAATTCTTTGGGGACTTTCTTTTTTAGTGTCATGGCTGCAACTCAAACATTTTTTTTCCAAAACCGCACCTGATCTGAAAAGGCAATGCAGATCAACAGTCCCTCCACAGAGAATTCTAACAGACTTCACAGCATCTGCGAAATAAGCAGCATTAGCACCTCCGTGATACATATAAAAGTCTTCTAAACAAGGCTCCCCACACAAAACTGGACAAAGTCCTTTCTTAACGTTGTTAAATTCTGTGCCAGTGAGGATGTCATTACAATATACATTATTTGTCAGTTTGTATGAAATCCTCTGACTAATCAGATCTTCTGCCAATTCTATATTGTCACTATCAATCTCTGTACCTGTAGTCACACCAAGGACATCTGTAGGGTTTTTCCCCAGTATGTACACGTTTGTGTCGTGTCAGATGGGACTGGGTTGTGGAGGCAAAGTTACATTCATCACATTTAAATGGCTTCTCTCCTGAAAGAAAATAAAAGTGATTCATATTTAGAAGTAGAAAAAGCAAGGCTATTCTTTTTTTTCTGTTTAACGATGATCTAACAAGAGTGAGAAAAGGAAGTTTTAAAAAAATATACAACTTAAATGCAAATTATTTTACTTACTTTATTGTGTGTATTACATACATTAACTGTTTTTCTCTGGCTTAAATGATTCTATTATCACTGTGGCTTGTCATTTCCATAAAACCACTAGTTGTGTTAAACTGTATGTATTTAGCAGCCATACAAATCATCTACTATGAATTAATTTGCATAAATGCTATTCTATTGGATGTTTATCTGCTTTTAGAAAACAATATGGTGGAGATCAATCTTTGTTACAACTTGAAGCATAGTAACAGATTTTTTATGAATAACTTAACATTCACTAGTACCATTTATGTGGTTATAGGTGTATGCTAATAGACGGTGCCTAAACCATAAAGTAGATTCACAGTAACAGTTACTTTTTAAAAAATGTGATGCTATATTTTGAACCTTATCCCCAGGTAGGTCTCCACATATGAATGTGAATGTCTTTTCCTATTTTCAGATCTTAAGCCAACATAATTTCAAAAGACAGGACTGAGTTAGTTTTCAGACTGAACAGATGTTCAACAATTTATCACACAATAATACATGTGGATAACTAGAAGCATTTGACTGGAAAGAGACTGGAAGAACAAAATAATGGCAGTAGCTCAATCAGAAAAAGAGAAAATAAGAATAAGCACTGTATTAGCCCCAAATAATCTACTCATTCCTCTGAATCAAAGACAGCTTTGAGAGCAGTTCTGCTAGTATACCTTTTACAACAGCTTAATATAAAATTTCCTTTATAGCAAAGTAGCTCTGCCAAATTTATGCATATATTAAACAACCTAATTTGCACATTTACAAATAATTTGCACATAGCCTTAATATGATAATCTGTGTTGAAGGTCCTGGGTGAAAGTAACAGGAGAAATAACATGTGTCACTTTCAAAAATTCACTTTCATGATTTCTTAGAGGGGTGTGTGTGTGTGTGTGTGTGTGTGTGTGTGTGTTCGTGGGCGAATGGATGACTGCAATAGTGTTTCATGAGAAATTATTATGTTCTGGAACAAAAAAATATACCCTACTTTCAAATATGTATTGATGGTGACTATACTCTGGTAAATATCAATTCAGTGGCCATATTCTCATGAAATGATAAACCAGATTTTTTTTTATACTAGTGATAATGTGCAAGCTCATGTTGTTCCAATTGCTCTCAATAGCTGTTGCAAAGGGCACAGCTAACAAACCTAGAATAGGACAGAATTGGAAGGAATCATCAGGGATTTGAAAGTAGACTATACTTTTTGTAACTCTGATAGAGAGAAAAAAGGCTTTCCTTTTGTGCCCATCAAGTGTATAAGGTGTGCATGATCAATACATGATATGAGAGAGAGAGAGAGAGAGAGAGAGAGAGAGAGAGAGAGAGAGAGAGAGAGAGAGAGAGAAATGCTTGTACTTTTTTTCCTATGATTCTACTTTATGGATTCCACTTATTTATTTATTTATTTATTTATTTACTTTATTACATTTATATACCACCCTTTCCCGGAGGACTCAGGGCGGTTTACAGGGTAATTAAAAACCAAAAATACAAAAGTTAAATACTTGATAAAAAGCTTCCACAAAAGAGACCTAAAACAAGATGGAGCAACGACATCAGCAAGTATTGCAAGTCCAACTGGCAAATGAAAACTCAAGACCATATTGATTGGAAACATGCAGAAGAGGCCTTGGTTCTGCTGTGGATAGACAATGGTGATGATGGTGGTGACGATAATGATGATGACGACAACTTTTTTTTTAACCTGCAGATTATTTTTTTCAGTATGTTCTAATGTTACTACTCATTTTGTTTTATTCTGCTGGTATTATTGCTTTCAAGGCCCACTGATTCCATTTTTTTTATTTTTTAAAAAACATTTTAAAAAGTTAACAAACAAATAAAGCAATATACAAGCCTTTATAGTTTTTGCTTCTGAATGGGGCAAATTGCATCTGAAATCCAGATCGTCATACATAGTTCCCTGATCTGTGTACACAGAGGTTTCACTCAAGATGGTGTTCCTGCTCTATTTAATGAAGAGAGGAAATGTATGCATGAAAAGAGATGCAAATGAAAAATATCTTGAGCAGAAACTATAGAGGACCACAAGAAGGATCCACTGAGATTAATCTGAAACAAATGAAAGTCTTCTTCCAACAATACAGGAAGAATGAAGAACAAACTGACAATTTTTTTGAGAGAGAGAATGGTCAGTATTCAGGAAAGTTGGTGAGATAGCTTACTTCCAATAAAACCTACCATTGAAAATCTCATGTAATTAGATTTTGAACATTCCTACAAATACTGGCTTTGTTAGAAGTTAATAACAATTCTCTTCAAACATCACATTCTCTCCTAATAAGCATTTAATGAAAAAGCACAAAGCATACTGGGTTAGTTATACTTTATATGGAATATTTTTCTTTTTTTGCACTGGGCTGGGGGGTGAAAGAACAAGGCTACATATTACATTAAATTCAGTGCCAAGTAATGTAACTGCACATTAAAAGTCAAAGTGCAGTTCACATGAGAAATAGAAACGCAAAGTGAGCCACTCATCTGGATAAAATACATATATTATTAAATTTTCTCTCTTTATTACGTTGACCTATAAATTCCTAGATGTGCAAGACTGAAATGAGCAAATGGAACTGATCACACAAACAGGATCGGTGTAGGTCACATAAGCCACTGACTTCAAAAATTCATGAGACACTTTGAACAAAGGCACAAACTGTTGGAAGCTATTTCTGTAGCTTCATAGTAACTGCCTCAGAATTGCGATGTGTATGAAGCTTGGCTTTCATATTCATCAAGTTCTCCATACCTCATGAAAGTTGATATACATGTGTGCACATACGTGCGCTCTCTTACTCCCTCTCTCTTGCACACACACACACACTCACACAATTTTACATTTCTGTTAGCTATGTAGATCACCACCTATCTATTTTTATACACGCTTTTTACTACCTTCCTCCCAACCCTATTAAGCAACAGCAGTGAAATTAAAAAATAAAATAAAATTTTGCTTAAAATATAAGGGAATTTGAACATAAGAAGCCAAGGGATCACAAGCAGCGGTATTTGTTTTTAATACAGTTAGGCCAAAATGATGAAATATTCATCGTAATTTCACAATTTATGCTCTGCCTTTCATACTTGTATTGTGACTTCTCATGTATGTACACAAGAACAGGAAATTGTGTTTCAATGTGTGCTTCATTTTCACCTACCCCTTGCTTACCTTACCTTTCCCTGTTGCCCAACTCATTGTAACTACCTGTGATAACAAGAGGAGTCTACCTAACCCCAAGTCCAGAACCTGGTTCATTATTTATAATTAAAAGATCAAAAGCACTGTCAGCAATATGTTAATGTAGCTAGCAATGGTATTTAGGTTGATTAAGGATAACATAAAAGGCCAAATGTCTCTAGGAAAAAAGATGGACCAGGTGAAGGAATGGCCCAAATGAGTAGCAACAGTCAGAAAAAGGGGATGTTTTACCTGCACTGATCCCAATACAATATCTGAGGAAAAGAACTATGAAGACTGTTCAGTTGAACCCTTGAATCTTCTTCAGTAGCACATTCTTCTTAGTAGGTAGATGTAAATAATGCTGTAACACATTACTTGACTGGCTTATTACATATGACAACTAACCAATCATCTACAACATATATTTTGCAAGATGTATTTATAACTCTTCTCCAGCCAGCCAGCCAAACAATAACTGTGAGAGGGACCTTGGAATCCTAGTGGATGATCGCTTGAATATGAACTAGTGGCCAAAAAAAGCTAATACAATCCTGAGTTGAATAAACAGAAGAGGCATAGAATCAAGACCACATGAAGTATTTGTACCGCTTTATAAAACCCTAGTAAGACCACACCTGGAATATTGGAACCAATTTTGGTCACCATACTACAAAAAAGATGTTGAAACTTTGGAAAAAGTTCAGAGAAGAGCAACTAAGATGATCAAAAGCCTGGACACTAAAACATATGAAGAACAGCTGCAGGATTTGGGTTTGGCTAGTCTAAAGTAAAGAAGAAATAGGGGTGACATGGTAGCGATATTCCAATATTTGAGGGGCTGCCGCAAAGAAGAGGGGGGTCAAATTATTCTCCAAAGCACCAAAGGGCAGGATAAGAAACAATGGTTGAAAACTAATCAAAGAGAGAAGCAATCTGGAATTAAGGAGAAACTTCCTAACAATGAGGACAATTAACCAGTGGAACATCTTGCCTTCAGAAATCGTGGGTGCCCCATCACTGGTGGTTTTTAAGAAAAAAACAGACAGTCACTTATCTGAAATGGTATAGTTTCTCCTGCTTGAGCTAGAAAACTTGGACTAGAAAACCTCCAAGGTCCCTTCCAGCTTTATTCTATTCTATTCCGTTTCCTAAAAGTGTTAAAACCATGGGGATAATTACATAACCAAACACTCAGGGACATAAGCACAATTCAAGTCAAGAACAATATACCATAGTAACCAGCAGATCTCACCTAACTATGTGGCTAATGCCAGGAGTAACTGCCAAATTTGTAACCCCTTACAAAAGGCAAACAGAGTCCGAGGCATCCTAATTTCTGGGAAAATATTTTTCCATAAGGCAGGTGCCATTACTGAGAAAAAATGGCTATAACCTCCAACAAGATGACATTGTTTAATGGAAGGAATCTGGGGCATATCCTCTCTGCTGTAATTGGTAGGACAAGCTGATACAATAGGACGTAGGTGAATCTTACTTTTATATAAGTAAACTATAAATAATGAATGGCACAATAATAACATGAATGAAATTATCCATGCTATAATATGTGCATATTTCACTTTAAAAACACAGTGGCAGTGACGGTCAACATTCAGGGAGACTATTTGTTAACTAAGTTTGTTTCAAAATACAGAAATTATTAAAACTTAACGGATAATCATTTTCAGTTTGCAAAGTTAAAGCCTATTTAATCATCTGGTTCAACCCAGAAAAGTTATGTTAAAAAGAATATAACTTGGGAGGACAATTTATCGATAGGGATGGCCCGTGTCATCTAAGCATCAATCTTGAATAATGCTTTATTTATTTTCTACATATAGATACCAGGTGAGGAAAGAAATGCCTACCAGAAATGATCCCCAACATATCTGTACACCTCATAAGCCATAAAACAGTATTGTGACTGACAATCAGATATATGTTATGAGTCTTCGTAAACCTATTTGTGAAGGCACTAATGGGAAGGATGTGTAGCCCTTTGCAGACCCACATGGTGGGAAAGATTTTAGTTTTAAGGGTTTGAAATTGCATTGCCTGATGTATATTGTTTAGCTTCTATCTTCTACTGTACTAAAATTACTGCCAAAAAAGGAGAATATGCAAGAATTACATATGCAATTTCAATCTGCCTGAATATCTGTTTGCTAGAATCTGTATTTGCTGTTCATGCCTTTAATGATACATGGATCTCTTTCTATCATGAGTGGAAATAATAAAGTTTTTGCACAAAAATTACACTGGACAGGACCTGGAAACAGTAATGATGTTAAGGAGAATGGGGGTAAGGTCTGAGTATGGTTTTTTAAAAATGTTTTGGTTTGGGAGGGAATAATTTAAAAATGTGCATTAAACAACTGTGGTCTATCCTAAAACCTGGTGGAGTGGGGGATGTAGCCCTCTGACCCTGTAAAAAGAATGTGCAACATATGTTTTTATTAAAAAAGCAATCACACAAAACGACCAATTTGGATACAGATTTTGCTTCAAGTGAACTGCCTGAGTAAAATCTATACCCAAACTACATTGTGTAAGACAACAATCCTAACTAGATCAGCAAAGGGCAGGGAGTCCTCTTTGGGATCAGGCCTGAAAGAAAATCCCAAATCTTCAGAAATCCATTCTTCGAAGTCTACTCTTATAAATAGTTACAAGGACCCATTGCAGAAGAAAAATATACAAAGCATGAAAAATGAAAGAATTGGAGAGATAGTAGTAAAGCACAAAGTCAGTCCTCCCCCATTGTCAAGCATCTGTCAGACAAGGAAAGCACTCTGGTGGATATCAATTCACCCGATGCCTGGAAGATGAGGGGAGTGGGGAGGCTTATTAAGCTGGCCAAGATTCCTAAACTGCATGTGAAGATCGGCTGTCTTGCCCTTGAATCAAGGGTCTGTGACAGGTGATAAAAGTAAATCTTGAACCAGGAGATGTTTTGTGTCAAGCCCCTAGACAGTTTGTATTGCAGCAGGGAATTATTTAAGCCATTTAGACCACTTTTGATACCTATCCCCTTCAAGCCTGTCTATAATTTGCTTGGGTACTCTGTGTACAAGGACAGCTATGTCAAAGAACACAAAACACAAAATGGTGTTCTGAAGCAAGGTGCAACAAACAAAAGAAAAAGGTGGGGGGAGAGCCATGGCATCAGCCTGAGTACACTGAATCCAGTGGAAGGTACATTGTACTGCTTTTGGGGAAGAAGGCAGGAGGAATAGGTAATTTTTCTGTGAAAAAACCATCTTTGATTGTTTGTGCCACAGAGGCGGATAAATGCCAAAAAGACAGATCCTTCTGTCTGCAAGATACTGTCCTATATAGTACAGAGTTAATAGCAAAGTAATAACAAGCCTCTGGTTGTGACATAAAACATAAACCTAGGCCAGCTGGATGTAGACTCCATGATCTATAACTTGTAAATGCCTGCATTCAGATACTCTGCCAGGGTGGGATAAACAAATAAATGCCAACTTGAATTAACGATTCACTCTATAAAATCAACTATTTTAATTAGAAGGAAAGAAATATTTCCATATTTAGGCATAATAATGTCTCAATGGATACATAGAGAATATAAGGTCTTCTATGGCAGGGGTCCCCAAAACCTGGTCAGTGGACTGGCACCGGGCCGCAGCATGCCAGAAACCGGGCTGCGCAAACAAGCAAAGGCCCATCCGCTGGATGCAGGCAACATTCAAACCACACCCCCTCTGGTCCAAGGAAAACCCTCTCTTCACGGAACTAGTCCTTGGTTGCCCAAAAGGTTGGAGGCCACTGCTCTATAGAACATGAACTGAGACAGCATGAATTGCATCCATGCATTTCCCTTCAGTTCCATGGACAATGGCTGATTTCACATACTATGTAACACGAAAACATAGTTTATTTTTGGTTTGGTATCTTGTGCAAAGTAAACCATTGTGGTTTGTAAAGCACTATTGACTAAGCTAAACCACTTAGCATGTGGTGGGAACCAAGTCAATTGTGGTTTACTTAGCAAATAATGGGATAGTATCAGAAGTGAATCCAATCATTCATTGTGTGGTCACAGATAAGTCAGCTTCAAGTCACCTTGTAAAATGGGCATGTAGAACTACCTCACAAGTTTGCCATGGAATTTAATTTAAAGTTCTACAAAACAATATGCGATTGTGACTACGATGAACACAATTAGCAGACAGAGATGAAGGCAGAAAAAGTATTCAAATAAAAGGCTAACCTTGTTGAAAAGCTTGGCTGCTCAAAATTCAGACTAAAACAGAATGCTGTAAAAGTGAGCAAATACGACTATCATTATGAATAATATATTCTTTAATCTGATACAATGAGAAGAATATATGTACATTAGAACAGAATTAAGGTCATTGCTGCACTGAGGGAAGAATCATTTGAGACACTTGTCTAGTTTATTCTGTGTATCATCCACTGGGGCATTCATCCAATCGACAGACTTCTTTTAACTGAGTGTACATACAGGGTAATAGCCACAAGCATGATTTCTACTCATGGTAGGTATCTATGAGACACACAACATTTTGTTATATGGTATACAAGCCATTTTACTTCTGTACAGAAATTACAATATGTGGAAAAACTGCAGGCTGTAAAACATCTAGAATCTCACTTAACCATTCTTTTCCCAGTCTTACAATTATTGGAAAAGTTCCCAAACTGGAAAAATTGGATTTTAATAACAATGGCATTTCCAGCTTGCAAATTGAAAAACAAAATTGTACAAATGATATAAGTTTCAGAAAGAGTTTAATATATACCTCATTCGTTGTGTCTTCCAATAGTTTCAAAAGGCTTACCCATAATTTGAACAACTGAGGTTAATAATACAAGGGCTTTTTGTCAATCCAGCTAACTGAAAAACTTTATCACATTTCACAGCCTGCCAAGAAACTGACCTTTATCTGCCAGTACATACATTTTTTAACATTTTATAGCTGAAGTCCATATAAAAGCAGTTATCTCTGTCAGCCAATGATAATCTAGAAAGCCTCTTAAGAACTGCCACTTTTAATTTCACAATAGAGATGGCACAAAGAACATCACAATTTACACATGCAAATTTTATTAAATTATACTAATTATGCATGGGCAAGCAATGCAAATTAGACATGGAGCTCCAATACATATATTCCTATTTCTCTACACTATAGAGGAATGT
Organism: Vipera berus; assembly: GCF_964194415.1. Classification (NCBI taxonomy): domain Eukaryota; kingdom Metazoa; phylum Chordata; class Lepidosauria; order Squamata; family Viperidae; genus Vipera; species Vipera berus. The sequence continues at coordinate 157,207,286 of NC_138204.1, forward strand.
ATAAAGATGGCTCCCTATTGTTAACATTTTGATACATGGTAGGAGTGAACACTGATTCAGACATGCATGTCCATTAATGGATTACAGCAATGACTGTGCAAGAGAAGTACATGATAACCATAGCACCACCGAAAGAATATTCAAGTCATCTTAAACACAACATTAATCAAAGGGCTAAATTCAAATATTCATGCCTATACTCAAGTGCTGTGAACAAGATCTGAGTTGACAAACCAGGCTGCCGCTACACTTAGTAGCTATCTAAATAGTGTGCTTAAAGAAGGAAAATACTGCATTCATACATATATTATAATTCCTTGAAGTGAACAAATGCAAGGACTCCATTACTGAGCAAACAAATGAGTGTACGTAAAAAGCCATATACATATACATGCATATACACAAAATCTAACTCAGAGGTCCCCAACCTTTTTGGCACCAGGGACCGGTTTCATGGAAGACAATTTTTCCATGGATTTGGGGGGGGGGAGAGTTTTCAGGATGATTCAAGTGCATTACATTTATTGTAAATTTTCTAAATAAACAAACAAATAAATAATGCACTTTATTTCTATTACTGTATTAGATTAGACCACCTGTAAGAAAGTGGGAAGGAAAAGAGACAATCCTAAACTCAGCCTTCCAGCAAAACAAATCAAAGACCCAAAACGGTGAGGAAGTGATGAAAAAAACCATTCAAAAAAGAGAAACAGAGAGGGGAAAAAACATGAGAGAGAGAGAGAGAGAGAGAGAGAGAGAGAGAGAGAGAGAGAGAGAGAGAGAGAGAGAGAGAGAGAGAGAGAGAACGAGAACAGAACTCAGCACTGAGCAAGTGCAGCAGCCTTGGAAAAGGTGCAAATGAGAGAGGGATTCTCTTGGAGACACAGTACTTAAGGGGAAATGTAGATTCTCCCCTCCCCCATTGTAAGCCAGGTAGTAGCCTGCTTGGCTTGGAGACTTGCAGAGCTTCATGAAGAAAGGAGGAAAACACACACACACAGACACAATTGCACCAAATTAAACCTCGAAAAGCAGGCAGGATGTTGCCAAAACACAAAGCACCTGGAGCATCAGAAATAAAAGTGCAGTGGAGGTCTTAGAAAAGGTGCAGACGAGAGAAAGAATCCCTTGGAGACACAGTGCTTAAGGTGAAAGGTAGCTTCTCCTGCCTCTATTTGCACTCTGAGAAAGACACCCTCACACACACATACTCTGGGGAGGGGGTCCCCCTCTGAGGCTTTGGGGGAACTCCCGGTTACAAGCTGAGCTGGCGCACGTTTGTCTTGCAAATTTGGAGAATTGCACGAAGGGAGCAGGAGCCCAGATGGGATGCCGGGAGGGGGAGAGGAGGAAAGTGAGAAAGAAGAGAAGGAGGAAGAAGAGGGAGCGGGACCAGAAAGAGAAGGAGGAGGCAGAAGAAGAGGGAGCAGAAAAAGCAGGAGGAGGGAAAGGAGGAAGGATGCAGAGCTCAGATGTTACAAACCAGTTGTAAACGCAGCCGTCGGAGGACCTTGCCCTGCCACTCTCCCATCCCTGCCCAGACCCCTGCAGACTTGCCACATTCCTGGAGGTAGAAGACACATTTTTAGTACACCTCCAGCTGCATGGCACAGTTCCAGTACTGGACCGCGGACTGGGGTTTGGGAACCCCTGGTCTAACTGACAAAAAACTGTAAATTATGGAATGTTTTAACAATTAAAACCCATTTTCACTATTCAGAGTACAGGTAGTCCTCAACTTACAACAGTTCCATGCAAAGTTATAACGGCATTGGGAAAAGTGATTTATGACCATTTTTCACACTTATGACCGTTGCAGCATCCCCATGGTCACGTGATTTACATTCAGATGCTTGACAGCTGAGTCATATTTATGATGGTGGCAGGGTCCCAGGGCTGTGTGAAAGTCACCTTTTGCAACTTCTGTCAAGCAAAGTCAATGGGGAAGCCAGATTCACTTAACAATCGTGTTACTAAATTAATAACTGCAGTGATTCACTTAACAAATATAGCAAGAAAAGTCATAAAATGGGGCAAAACTCACTTAACAAATTTCTCACTTAGCAACGTAAATTTTGGGCTCAGTTGTTGTCGTAAGTTGAGGACTACCTGTATAAGCATTAAGCATGAAGATGAAACAGGATCCTGTTTTTTAGTTGACCTTCCAGGTTGATAGGAAAATTTGCAACCCTCCATAAGATAGATAACCTTCATTACATAATGTCAGCTTCCATGTTTACTATTTTTATAATAACTACATGATCAGGGCTCATGTTCTAAAGAGTCCAGAAGTCAGAGAACTACAGTCTTCTTCCCTTTATGCCGTATTCTTTTCTTTCCCTGTGTTGTTCATATCCTGCCCTGCGTTCCAAGATTCTAGTATTATGAAAAGCCTGTCTATCTTTTTTTTATGCAACACATTATTTTATATACCCTGGTATGTTCTTTTATAAGCTAAAAATGCCATAAAGTCTGTATTCTTTCTTAACAGAGGATTTCCTCTAGCTTCTTGACTGTATCCTTTCCAACTTTGCCCTACCATCTTTGAGATGAATGATCAAAAACTTTCACAGAATTTCAGTTATGTGCAGTAACTACAAGTTGATAAATTCTTTAACAAATTGAGTGGATTTTTTAAAATTATTATTCTTTTCAAAGATTCACCCCTGAAGCTGACCTTTTTTCAACCAAGCCAACAGCTTCATCACATTCCAACATCATTTTTGGTCAATTGCATCTACTGAAACTTCATCAGTACATAAATGAAGAGGGGATATTTCGTCTTCATAAGCAATTTTACAGTTGCTTATACTGTAGACCATCTTCTTTCTATTTCTCCAGTTTCAGAGATCCTTCAAGAGCTCTTCACCACTTTCTTTTTTTGGTTTTGCTTCCTAAGATAAATTGGTGTTGCAAACAAAGTAAATCCATCACTGCTCTTCCTAATAATTTAAGAATAACTTTTAGTATAATTAATACCAGCCCCACAGTTTACATTCTCCTTTTGTGGGAACAATTCTTTTATTCCTACTCTCTGCTTTCTATCATTTAACCAATTATTGGTTCATAAAAGACTTCATCATTTTCTCTCACTATTTCAGATGTGGCTCAAATATCTCTGGTGCAGGTCTTTATCAAGAGGTGTTTTGTGGTTTTTTTAAAGAGCCCAAGTAAACAATGTCAACCAAATCAGCCTTATAAACCAGCTTGCTGACATTCCAAAAGATCTATAAAAGATTACTGAGGCAAAACTTCTCTCTACAGAAGCCATGCTGATTCAGCAAGATCTGTCCTTCTACATACTTGGCACTTCTATCTTTAACAACAATTCCATCTTTCTACCAATTTATTCAGTAAAAAGTTAAAATAACTAACTGTAACTTCCTGGAATCCTTTTAAAAATTCGTATTATATAAGGACTACTTCTACTTCGAATTTAGAAGCCACTCTCAGAACACATGAACACAAACTGAATTTCAGTGCTTTTATGACCCAGCCAAATATGAACCAATGGATATTCTATGCAACATACCTGGCACCCTGTGTGCCTTGAAAGAATGGCTGAGTAGAAAATGTTCCATCTAAGCATCTCAAGTTTCTAATAGTCAGGTCATGAATTACAGAGACACCTGCTTTAAGATACCTCATAATCTTAAGGAAAAACAGCAAATTCCTTAAAAAAAACCCCATTCAATATAATCCCTAGACACAGGGCTTTTTTTTGTCATGGAATGCCGAAAACGGAGTTCTGGCACCTTTTTTGGATGGAACCTTGTAGGGTAGGCAAGGCGGGTTGTTTGACATGTGTGAGTTCCGGCACCTTTTTCTTTTACAAAAAAAGCACTGCCTAAGCATATCCATTTGTAAAGGTAAAATGAGCAGTAAAGGGATACTCCCCTTGGATTCTAATGATTTCTTTTATTCTGTATCCTGGATGACTGTTTTTTGCAGCAAAGAAGATACTGAAGGATAAAAGAGTTTAACTGACCTGTATGCTGCCTCCGATGTTTGGTGAGGGCATGACGTGTCCCACCAGCAAAGCCACAAAGGTCACACAGGAACGACTTCTCGCCTGTTGCAATAATAAACAGATGAGGGACTGCAGAGGTCACAGATCATTAAAACATATCTATCAAGGCTTTCAGGGTTACTAATTCCTCCAATCAAATGTTTCCATGTAAATATGTCAAATGGGAATGAAATTACCACTGCGGTTTATTGACTGTGATAAAATCTGAAAAGCACCACTGAACATAATTACATACTTGTCAGACCCATAAAAATTAGCTTTATTATCAATGGAATGGTTTTGTACAACTTCATTTCTGTTAGATGTCTTCCAGATGGGGCTGCTTTATGCACTTGAACAGTTTTTATGCATATCCTGATTTTTTACAATTCCCATACATCTGGCCTTTCTGTGCTTTGGAAAGGCTGCCTAGAAATGTTAATATACAGTTATTTAGCATATGTGTGAGTGTCTGATATATATATATATATATTCAAAAAGCCTTGACAAATACTTAACACACACACAGACACACACACACACACACACACACACACACACACACACACACACATATATACATATACATACATACACACATATATATATATACATATACATACATACATACACACACACACACACACACACACACATGGCTTTACAAAAGAAATACGTTGAACAAATTTTAACTGACTTAATCACATTCTTCTTCAGAAACCTCCCAGTAATTTATACAAATTAAATTATTTCTTGAAAAGGAAATAGGCAACAATAAAAGCTTATATTATTCTGTACCAATGGCAGCTAAGTGCTGTTTATGATTCTAAAACTTTCATAATAAAGAAAAAAAAAGTCTAGGATTACTTCAGAAATTGAAATAGTACTTACATTATTCATATTAAAGATTTGTCCTTATTTTACACCTCTAAATATCATTAAAAGATAGTTTTGGCAAGATTGCTACTTGTTAAAAGTGTGTAAATGTGCATTTATAAAGTATTTTTATTCTAGATAAAATTTTGCCTTTTGCAGCTTATAAATGCAGTATATCATTCTGCAGTAGCATTTTTAGTCAGTAAAGCCCAGGCATGTGAAGCAGATTCATCCCACAAGGCCAACGAAGAATGGTATTATAGAATAATAATGCTAACCTTGGAGAGAGCCAGTGAAATTATAAAACAGTGTTAAACAGCGTTAACACACAAACGAGTCATTTGGCTCATTTGGAGACAAATTGTACCCTCCCACCCATGCACCAATGGAAGGGAATTAAAGGAACTGGGAAAATATTTCAAATAAATGGCAGAATGGCTTTTATATAGGGAAGGAGGATTTACAGTATGGAAATTAAGAGGCTTGTTTCCAAATTCCTATTGGTCTTAATAAAATAGGCATCTGCTTTTAAGTTCCTTATGAAAGTACATTCTCTACAGTAGGTTAATTGTGTATGCAGGGCTTTTTTCTCATAGAATGCTCAGAACGGAGTTCCGGCACCTTTTTTGGATGGAACCTTGTAGGGTAGGCAAGGTGGCTTGTATGACATGTGTGAGTTCCAGCACCTTTTTCTTTTACAAAAAAAGCACTGTGTGTATGTATGCATATATGTATGCCTGCATGTTTGTATATATTGTATATTGCCATTTTCATTAGCTAATATTTATCTCGAAGACTTAAGAGGCATGGCAGTTAATACTGGCTTGAGAGACATTGTCAATTAAGGGTGACCATTATGCCACATTTTCACCATAATTTCAGTCTTCCCATCCCTCAGACCAAGCTGCCCATTCTATCTAGTTCTATTGCTTTCAGAATCCTGCCCCCAAATACATTTAACCTCTACTAATTTCATATTTGAACATAATTTGCAGGTTTTTTTTATTTAAGCCCTCTAAGTCAGTTCTGATTCCTAGACCAGGGGTCCCCAACTCCCGGTCCGTGGACCGGTACCTGGCCACAGCATGCCAGCAACTGGGCCGCACAAACAAGCAAAGCCCTATCCGTGGGATGCAGGCAGCACACAAAACCACGCACCCTCCGGTCTGTGGAAAAACCTCTCTCCATGGAACCGGTCCCTGGTACCTAAAGGTTGGGGACCTCTGTCCTGGACCACTAATGGGATTCAGTTCACTATGCCTCATTAAAGCTGTGGTTTCCCCCTCCACTTTGAAGGCTAAATACATCAAAGGGTATATTCCTTATAGCTAAGAGCTAGACTGTGAAACAGTTTGCTTCTGAATAATCAGTTGCTGGGCCTACCACAATGATGGAGAAATGCTATCTTTGTGTCTTGCTCATGAGATTCTTGAGGGTAACTGGCTGTCCAGTGCATGAAGCACAAATGCTATATTAAACAGGTGACTGTTTGATCCAGGACGGCTCTCAGATTTGCTATTTCTTGCTTTTTTCTTTTTCTTTCTGTCATGAAGCTCTGAGCCTTTTCTTTAGTCCCTGTTGCATCTTAGCAGCATTAACAGGTTGCAATAAGAACTTGCTGTACTTGGAAAAACTAATCCTCCAAGAAAGCTTTGTTGATAACAGCAACATCAAGAACAGAGGTTTAGTGAGCAAAATATTTATCAATTTACACACATAAGAAAACAAAACAAATGAATAAATCATCCTATATATAAGCAATTCTTTAAGATGATTGTCCTCTCTAGTGCATACAAGTCAGAGCTGGTTGTTTAGTACCACATCCTTATAAATGTTTTCCATGAATATGCTGCATTTTGACCCAGCTGAGTAGGGCAGATATTATTTCTAGTGCTGTTTAAAAAAAAAGCTAATTTTTACCAAAACAAACACAAAATACATAAATAAGAAGATTAAAAACTGAAACTTTTATTTCCACTCTGAAAAGGTTATTTCCGGAAACTGCAATTACAAGCAAGTCAATTTTCAATTTATTAATACCCTCCAGGAAAAAAAAAATCCCTACTCTTCTCTGATTATTCTGCCATTTTGCTTTCTGCTGGCACTTGAGTTCATCATAATGCCAAATGGAAAAAAAGGGAAAACACAAATGTAGGTATATTTTAGTACTACTCACTTAGAAACACAAATCATGTGAACTATCTAGACAATAACTCCAATTAAGACACACACTTGATTCTGAAATGAAATCCAGTTATTACAAGGCTTTCTTTTATCTTCTTTTTAGTTAGGGTGGGGAGATCTGACTGAAGTAGCAGTTTCTTCTTTTAAGAAACAAGTTGATTCTCTACTACATGTTTACTATATTATCAGGAATCCAATCAAAACTGTACTTAGTATGCCACCTACCTATGTTTCTTTATATACCATACATTCTGTAGTTTTAATTCAAAGGAGATCCCAGTAGAATTTTCTTGACTGACTGAGAGGAAGAAAGAATTCTACGGGGCTTTCAAGAATTTCAAGACACGTAATGGCATTTAATATTTTTTCTATTATTCATTCCAGGCATATAAATAAATTTGTGGGTGGGTGGGGATAGCAGTTATTTTATTTTATCTTCCATTATTACCTTTGTGCTTCCGAGTTCGTTTTGCTTGGATACTACTGAAAGTTTGCTAGTTTGGGCATAGGCATGTATATAAGCCTAGTAGTTATTAGATGTAATCGTACCTGCCTTTATGTATGTCAGAGGATACACTGCATGTGATTTCAGTCTCTAACCATACATTAACAAACATTCATTCTTCTTCTAGGAATTACAACCTTTAGACTTTGAGATGGATCTAAGGAGCAATATATCACTTAGGGTACAGGGAGCTGATCTAACATGCCATGTTTATATGATATCAGGAATGTAATAGAAAATGGTTCTTTTCTTAACAACTTGAATTAGTTTCAAGTGTGCCACTTTGCATTCAAATGTAGAAAGACACGGAAACCAATCCTTTATTTTCCATTAGAAAACAGCCACTGTCCCCTATCTCTCATTATGGTGCAGACTACAAGACCTAACAACAAAAATCCATATTATTGATCTAACCAAGTCTCCACAATTATTCTTTAGAAGGAAACGCCGACGATAAATTACATCTGCACTGGCTTTTCATCTGCTGTTCGATATAAGTGATCTCTCAGGGCAGGCTGGAGACCTTAAATCGTCAACACCCTTGTCAAGGAAGCTAAGGAGGCCCAGGCTCCCTACAACTGCCTTGAAAGAACTTTTAACCTGTAATTTCTAGCAACAACTCATTTCATTTTCAGAAAATTGTAAAATCTTTTCAGGATTTTTTTTTTTAAATTTAATGAAACACTGTTTCATCTTCTCACGATATGCCTAGAGAATTTTGATTTTAAGATCATTTGTCTCCTATCTTACAGCTTCAACATGTTACTGCTACAATCTCAGATGCCTTTCTGTGTTTTCCTTATCCCATTATATTGCAGGCTATAGCACAATTCTAATATTGTCCTTAAAGAATCGGGTTAAATTAGAAATGTTTTGGTGGCTAATATTATTTTGGGTAAATATTAAAAACTTTGAAGATCTTCACTGGTATCTTTGTTCTAGTAAGTTTAAAGCAAAGGTACAGCTATTGTTTTTTTTCCTGCTGTAAACTCCACATCTTTTATTATATTAATCTGATTTTTATTAAGGCATTAATTTAAAATTTAACCATATTGCTTTAAAATGAATGCAGCCTCAGCATTCTTGGAAGCAGCTGGTATCAAATAATGAATAATATTTCAGTTACAGCTGGTTCATATACAAAGATTTAGCTCATTTTCCTTACTGCAATCTGTCCTTTGTATATTTATTCATTTGTTTAAATATAACATATATCTCTGCTTTACTTATTACAGTAAAAGCCAATATACAATGAAAATTAACATGCAGGACAAGTAATCATTTTCCAGTAGCATTTGCTATTACTTAGTTCTAAAACGTCCACCAGTTTAGAAAATATTTTCTCTTTTTAATTTGATACATATTTGTATCTAAGCTGGATTTCACTAATCAACAGCATACATAATGATTGTGTTACTCGCCTTTTGAATCAACTTAGTTGCATAATGAAATCATTGCATTTCCAGATGCAGGCACTTGCAGCAGCACTTTTCAATGAAATAGACCTTATTCATAGCACTTTTAATAACTGAAAATATTTATATATTCTAATAGTAGCATTACTACATTAATACTAGCATTATAAAATATCCCATAGGTGGTTTCTTCTCCTAACAAAATATCATGAAAGCAAATCTAATTTATTTTAAATATGATTTCAAGGCATAGGACCTTGAATTAAAAAAATAGGACTGGTAAATTAAAAAAAAAACTAAACCCCTCTCTGACATGGTATTCTTTAGAAACGTTGAACTTTAGTCCCTAATTTTTCAGAAAAGCAAGGAAGAGCAATTATGACAAAGAATTCTATGAATTGTAGTTCCGTACAAAGTTAGAGTTTAAATTTCCAGCCATTTAAAAGGTAGAGATATACTCTAGGGCAGGGGTAGGCAACCTCGGCTCTTTTATGACTCATGGACTTCAACTCCCAGAATTCCTGAGTCAGCATCTTCTTTCTCTTCACACTTCATTGGGGAATTGTTAGAGCAGAACCCAATAGTGTATATCCAAGAGTAGCAATTGTGCTTTAATGTTTCCAGAGTAAAAGACATATCTTGGACCCCAGCTTTATTTTTACTTCCAATACAGCCATGTATACCTTTTTCCCGCCCATTTCAAGGGGAAAAAAAGCATAACCAAACCTGTATGAGTCCGATAGTGATCTTTCATGGCTGATGCAGTGAGGAAGGAATAATGGCAAGTCGGCCATGTGCACTTATAGGGCTTTTCTCCTGTGTGAAGTTTCATATGATTGTTCATGGCCCACTTCTCTGTGAAACTCCGATTGCACAAGGGGCAGGTAAATTTCCTGTGTACAAGGAGAAAATCAAGAAAGGGAGAAGAATTAACCACATGCGTGCAACACCCCCAAATTGACAAAAAAAAGCATGTTTTAAACTCGAACTGTGCTAAATGCACAGACTTTCATGAAGAGAATTGCAGACCTGGTCTGTCATGTCTGTATAACCAGGCATTGATTTTTCTGTCGAGACTTGGCACTTCAGCCATTTATTCTCTGCTTTGCGGTGGGGCCCAACGGGTTTGAAAAATTCTGTTACAGTCCACTCACCCCTGAGGCAAATGTGAGAATAGATTTCACCTGTACAGGCCTACACCACTTATCCGAGCATGGGCTGTCAGAGCAAAGGCTAAATGAAAAGCTATCCATAGTAAACTACTCAGACAATCACACTGCTCTATGGCAGGCTGCTGTTACTGCACTGGAGAGGTGAAATACTACTTGTAATAACCCTGTTACCATAGTAAACAGAAAAGCACTCCCCTTGCTCTCCCCCCTTCTCCTGGTAAGTCTTAAAGGGGATTGCAAAAGGTCTGCTGGCATTTGTTGAAAGGTTCAGGCTCTTCTTGAAAAAGACCTCTATAGGCTGAATTGGAGGTGGTTCACTGTTTAAAACATGTCCACAATTAAGGAATAAAACCTTACCAAAAGTAGACTTGCTCACACTTGCAAGGTGCAAGAGGTTTAATGATCCAAGTTCACTCGAGCAAAGAGAAGGAGGAAGGAGGTTATTTGGAGGAGGGGGAGATATATTTGTTCCAATGTTTAAGTCCAGTTGAGTCTTCCCGTAATTTGGGTGTGCTTCTACCATGGAGATTTAATAGAGAAAGCTACGTTCCTAGTGGGCATTGGCATCACTTCATGATGGTAAGATTATTTAGCTCAGACATGTCAAACACAAGGCCCGGGGGCCGGATGCGGCCCGCGAAGTGGTTTCATGTGGCCCGCAAAGCCATCCTGGAAATAGTGAGGGAACGGCCCCCACTGCCTTGGCCCTGGCCCAGAGACCCTCCTTCTGCCAGAGACCCTCAGATCTGTCCCACTCCTGCCCAGCCCCCCATAGGCACCCTTGATGCAAATAATGTAGAGCTGGCCACGCCCACCCAGTAGACCATACAGTCTAGCCACGCCCACCCCAGTAGGCCACGCCCACCCTGGCCACACCCACCCGGCCCCTTGAGGGCAACCGCAATGCTGATGCGGCCCTCAATGAAATTGAGTTTGACACCCCTGATTTAGCTCATCTAAAGGGTTTCCGACGAATTGGTAGGGTGTGAACTACTCTTTAATATAAACAAAGCCCAAAATACTTTCCTCAAAGAGGGTTTTTTTTAAAAAAAAGCAACCAACCAACCAACCAACCAAACAAACAAAAATCATCTTAACTGAATCTGAGTTTATGTTAGTGGCCAGTGCAGCACACAAAAAAACTAGCGTTGGTATATTTACTGCTTTTTTGGATCAATTGAACCTCCAATACAAATACTTTTCAAGGGCAACCCCACAGATATTTCAGTAGTGATGAAGTCATGCACAGGGATGGTTGTGTAGCCAGTTCTTTGCAGGCATTGAGCGAGATGGGAGGTTCAAACAGCAACAGGCTTTATTGAAGGTCAGAACATAACAGAAGCAACATAGGAGCTGCTGCGCAGCTATTTATACAGTTGGCCGATAGGCGGTGATCAATAGGTTTAAAGCAGTGGTTTCCCACCCAAAGACCTACTTAGCCAGCTGGAGACAACCAGCCTAGGCTGGCCCAGCAACCGTTACAAACATACATGTGAACTAAGCACTTAGCAATTGAACTAAGCAATTAGCAAGTGGTTTTACATCCCCGTCCTCTTGTGCACGAAATGTCTCAGAGCATACAAACTGCTCTGCTGGAGTGTGGGGTTGTGGACTCCAGATCTGCTCCCCTTGGGAGTCCTGAGCCAACAACTGCTCTGTTAGTCACAGGCGCAACTGATCGACATGTCGGCGAATGACTCGCCCATCTTCCAGGACCACCTCGTAGGAGAGTGGTCCTTATACCTTGACAACTTTCGCTGCCACCCACAACTGCCCTTGCCCGTAGTTCCGGGTACAAACCTAGGTGCCTTCGGACATGCCGTGTCGGAGGCTACTCTATTGGGGTGCAGTCTCTCCAGTTTGGTTATTAGTCTCTTGCCCCAGCGAAGCTCTGTGGGGCTCTTGCCTGTAGCTGTGAAAGGCGTTGTATGCTGGCATAACAAGAAATCAGCCAACCTATGGTACCAGTCCCCTCTCGTAATGCATTTGAGGGACTTTTTGGTTGGGCCTGAGTGAGCTGGGGACTACGACCCTACTACCCCAAAGGATGCACCCCTTGTGAGCCGAAAGCTTGTTTTTCCGACTGAAAAAACTCTGGAACTCGGGGCCCCCACTATTTTCCAGCCATCCTGTGTGAATCCAAGCCAACATGCGACTTAGAATTTTGTCGGCTGCCATTTCTGCAGCGACGTCTCTTGCATGTAGGGGAAAGTCCGGCAAGTCTTGTATGGCTAAAATGAGGGCAGCTGGAGCCAGATCTGGCTCCACATGCGGCAAGGAGATCCTGCTAAGGCTGTCTGCATGGCCCATTTCTTTGCTGGGTTTGTGAACCAACCTGTAGTCGTAGGCTGAAAGGAATATAGACCACCTCAACATTCGTGGCAACAGAATTTGAGGTGTCTGCTTGATTGTTGTGAACAAGACTAGTAAGGGCTTGTGGTCAGTAAAGACCGTGAACTGCCTCCTATATAAATAATCATGGAACTTCTTGACCCCAGCCACAATGGCCAAGGCCTCTTTGTCAATTTGCACATAATTGCACTCCGCTGAGGGCAAAGTGCTCGAGTAATACGTGATGGGTGACTGTCTCCCATCCGCTAAGTGACTCAGCACAGCTCCAACCCCATATGGGGATGCATCACACGGGATGCAAACTGGCAGCTTTTCGTTAAAGTGTGTGAGCACCAAGTTCGAGGACAATGCCTTGATTGCCTGGAAACTCCTTTCATGGATTTTGGTCCACTGCCATTGAGTATTTTTGTCTAAGAGCCGGTGTAGCATTTCTGCCACTGCGGCCTTGTTAGGGAGGAATGAATGATAAACGTTTAGGAGGCCCAAGAAGGCTTGAAGCTCTCCCTTGGACCTAGGGCTTGGTGCCAGTTGAATCACTTTCAGCTTTGACTCTGCAGGATGGATGCCCTCGGCATCAATTCAAAACCCCAAAAATCCTGTAGACTGAACCCCAATCTTGCATTTCTCTCCTTAACCTAAGTCCCGCAGAGCGGAACTGCTGAAGGATGGCTCTAAGCTGCTCAGCCAGAACTTCTGTGGATTCCCCGGCAATGAGTACATCATTGAAGTAGGGGCAGACCCCCAGAATGCGCTCCATGATCCCCTGAAAAATCCCTGGGGCTACACTCACCCCGAATTGAAGGCGCTTGACCTTGAAGGCCCCCGTGTGTGTAACAATCATTTGGGCAGCTGCTGTGGCCTCGTCCAGCTGTAGCTGTTGATGGGCCTGCGCTAAATCTAATTTAGCGAACACGCGGCCTCCTTGCAATGATGCCAGAATATGGCTGACAACTGGGACAGGGTACACGTGCTGCTCGTCCCACTGCTTAACATTGGGGACAAGTTACTTCCCCCTGTTGATAGGGCCCGCAACCTGGGTGTCCTCCTAGACTCGCAGCTCTCCCTGGAAGACCACATTGGAGCTGTGACCAAGGGGGCCTTCTCCCGGGTTCGGCTAGTTCGCCAACTACGGCCTTATCTGGACCTGGATTCCTTACGTACAGTCACCCATGCCCTTGTGACATCTCGCCTAGACTATTGTAACGCTCTCTACATGGGGCTGCCCTTGAGATCCACTCGGAAGCTTCAACTGGTGCAAAGTGCGGCGGCACGGACACTCTTGGGAGCCTCCCGATACTCCCATATCACACCTCTCCTCCGTGCGCTGCACTGGCTTCCGGTTGCCTTCCGTGTGAAGTTCAAGGTGCTAACAATGACATTCAAAGCCCTACATGGCATGGGTCCGGACTACCTACGGGAGCACCTTCTGCCGATGTCAGCACCCCACCGTCCTGTGCGCTCCCACAGAGAGGGCCTCCTCAGGGTGCCACCGCTCAAGGAATGTCGGCTAATGGCCCCCAGGGGGAGAGCATTCTCAGTGGGTGCGCCAGCCCTCTGGAACACCTTACCAACCGAAATCCGGATGGCCCCTGACCTCCGTACCTTCCGTCGCGACTTAAAAACTTTCCTATTCCAGCAGGCTGGCCTGGCATGATAACGTTAATTGGGGTTCCAGTTTGTGTTATTAGTGTTTCTTATTATTTTATTGTTCGGTCTGTATACCTTCCTTCCTCTGTACACCGCCCCGAGTCCCTCGGGAGAAGGGCGGTTTATAAAAACTAATAAATAAATAAATAATAAATACACTTGTAGTCAGCACATATTCGTACCTCTGTTGGCCTTGAGTGGCGTTACAATGGGGGTCTCCCACTCCCCACTGTCTACGGGCTGCAAAACCCCCTGACTGACAAGCTTGTCCAGCTCTGCATCAATTTTATGCTTTAAAGCAAACGGCACACGGCGGGGCTTAACCCAAATTGGCACAACCTGGGGATCAAGTTTAAAAGCTATCGGAGGGCCCCTGTACTCTCCCAAACTTGGGCCGAAGGCACCTGCAAATTCCTTGCAGACGGAAGACAAGTCTGTCGTTTGTGTCCAGTGGATGCCGGTCATTTGGATGCCCAATGCATCAAACTAATCGAGCCCTATGAGGCTCGTACATTGGCCATCTACCACAAAAACATCTAATGGGCCTGAAAATCCCTTGAACTTCACCGCTAGCATGGCCTCGCCCTTGACTGCCACGCTGGAATTCTGGAAATCAGTAAGTAGTATATTACATGGTAATAGCTTGACCCATCTGTTCTATGGCTGCAAACGTGCTGAAAAGTTCTGATGGAGATGATGGACACAGCGAAGCCTGTATCCAGTTCCATTTTACATGGAACTCCTTGAAGTTTGACCTGCAGTTGCAGCTTCTGTTTAAAGAGGTTGGTGGGCACCAGTGCGGAAGATGCTCCGGCAGCTGGAATGCAACCCTACTCGGTGTTGCCCCGGGGCCCCGGTACCTCTCCTTAATGGCTCATCTGGCTGTCAGCAATGTGGCCTGGTTTTCCACATGCCCAGCACGTTGCTGTTCTGAAACAACAATCCATGTGTTGATGGCGGCCTCCGCAGCCCAAGCACCCGGGAACAGAACTGCCTTGTCAGATGGCCTCGTTCCCCTTTTGTGGTACCGCTGGATCTTGTTGACTTTGTGGTCGGAGTCGGTGTCTTCCAACTGTTCAGTGTCCTCGTGGACTGTTTCGGTAGTTGGAGCGCTTTTGGAGGGCCGCAATGCCTTCATGGACCCTCCAGCGGCTTTGTCCAACAGACCTATTAAGGCCTGTTGTAGAGAGACAGTCTCCTCAGTGAAGAGTTTTTGTTGGAGCTGTCTGTTCCTGAGTCCACAGACTAAGCAGTCTCTTAGTTGCTCCTCTAGGTTGGAGAAATTGCAGAGTCGCGATGCTTGATGAAGCGCTGCAATGAATTCTTTCGCCGATTTGCTGGGTTGTTGTTCGCGTTGCTTGAAGGCGTGCCTCCATGCTATCACCAATAACTTAGGCTCAAAATGGTCATGCAGTTTCTTCTTGAGGTCAGCATATATGATGATTTCTAGAAGCACCGGGGCAACCAAGTTGTCAGTGATATCGAAGGTAGCTGGGCCGCACATGCAGAGGAGGGTTGCAGCCTTCAGCCCATCTTCGCTGACTTGATTTGCACGCAGGTTGTTCTCTATGCGGGAAATGTAGGACGACCATCTCTCCAGGTGCATCATGTCGAGCTTTCCAACCTTCGCCATGGTGAGAAGTCTTTGCGGCTCGTGTCTTGCATTGCCTCATGCTGCTGACTAATAGGTTTAAAGCAGTGGTTTCCCACCCAAAGACCTACTTAGCTGGCTGGAAACAACCAGTCTAGGCCGGCCCAGCAACCGTTACAAACATACATGTGAACTAAGCATTTAGCAATTGAACTAAGCAATTAGCAAGCAGTACAACATAAGCAAACACTTACAGCATATAAAAGGCCAGTACATTACAGGGATGGTCTTGACTTTTTGCACAGAAGAACCAGTATGAGTGGTTTACATTACACATTGCATCACTACATCAGGATCAGAGAGGTATCCAAGAAAGCATTCAGGAATGTAAGCTAGTTGTTACCAAAGCCTTAAATCAGTTGATGATCTGTTCACAGAAAAAAGTGCTAGGCAAAGATCTATTTTTTACAAATGGAAATATTGAACTTGACTATCCATGATGGTAATAATTTCCTGACCAAACCTCACAAACAAAGGAAAGGAAACAAAAGAGGTTTGTGGACACTTTGGCAGTCCCAGAACAGATGACCATGGAGGTATAAATTAGTGGCCAGCAGGCATTTTGCCAATCTCTGAGGGGTATTTCTTCATTCACTGACAATTGTCTGATGTCAGAATAAGATGGAAAACACTATTTTCATGGTGGAATACCATAGTCTAACTGCAGACTGCTATACTAGGCTGGACACAAAATGGAAGCTTCATCACAAAGACCTTCCTTCAGCAAAGTGTTATTGGAGCATCACTGCACCATGGGAAGCAGACTGTGTGGCTAAGTCCTCTACTGACTAAACCCATGTTGGGTGTTAGAGGTCAAAGTCTAGTGTCCCATTAAGTGATGATCAATCCATATGGGCACAGGTCGGCAACCTGCGGCTCCGGAGCCGCATGCGGCTCTTTGAGCCGTCTCTTGCGGCTCCCAGCCGCCCGGTGCGCGCGCACCTCTTCCAACGGGCAGTGGTGCGCGCGCACCTCTCCAAATGGAGAGTGGCACCGCCCGTTTGGAGAGGTGCACGCGCACCTCCCCGAATGGGCGGAGGTGCGCGCGCACCTCCCCAAACCTTTGGAGAGGTGCACGCGTACCTCCGCGCGAATGGGCAGCGGTGCCGCTCTTTCAGGAAGCTGCCGCGGCCCGTCTGTGAAGCTGCCGAAAGCGGCAGCTTAGCAGACAGGCCGCGGCAGCTTCCTCAAAGAGCGGCGCCCCTGCCCATTCCGAGAGGTGCGCGCGCACCTCTCCGAACGACCGGAGGTGCGCGCGTACCTCCGCGCGAAGGGGCAGCGGTGCCGCTCTTTGAGGAAGCTGCCGCTTTCGGCAGCTTCCTCAAAGAGCGGCGCCGCTGCCCCTTCGCACGGAGGTACGCGCGCACCTCCCCAAAGGTTTGGGGAGGTGCGCGCGCAACTCCGGTCGTTCGGAGAGGTGCGCGCGCACCTCTCGGAATGGGCAGGGGCGCCTCTCTTTTTGAGGAAGCTGAGACGGGCCACGGCAGCTTCCTCAAAGAGCGGCACCGCTGCCCATTCGCGCGGAGGTACGCACGCACCTCCGGTCGTTCGGAGAGGTGCGCGCGCACCTCTCGGAATGGGCAGGGGCGCCGCTCTTTGAGGAAGCTGCCACGGCCCGTCTGCAAAGCTGCCGAAAGCGGCAGCTTTGCAGACGGGCCGTCGCCGTCGGGCAACCGGGAACCGGTTCCATCTCATTTTTAAAAAAATGGCAGCCGCGTGCGTCCGCGCATGCGCAAAAAACCTTTTTGCGCATGCGCATGCATGGACACACGCACGCGGCTCCCTCTTTTTTTAATTTGTGATGGAACCGGTTCCCAGTGGCTCTTTTTCTTTTTTAGGTTGCCGACCCCTGCATATGGGAGACAGTGATTTGGGATGTAAGAATAAATGATAAAGAATAAGGGTTAATGAATGAAATACTAGGAAAGAAACAGCAATTTTGAAGGAAATAAAAAGTTGTTTGATAGGTGGGTGAAGAATAAATGAAGAGCCCCCAGCAAAGGAAAGAGAATATAAAGTAATGCTGACATTATTTTGAATGAAAATGAAGTAGGGACTAACTGGAAGGAATGCTGTAGAGATCTTTTTGGAATGGCAGTGATATGCTAAGAAGTGGAAGTAAAACAAAGGCAATAAATGTTAGTGTCCAAGACCAAGCTGAAGAAACAAAAATTTAGAAAAACAGTATGATAAAAAATGGTAAAGCTATAAGTGATCAGCTGTAAAAATACTAAAATATGGTTGCATTTTATTTATAGTATGATTGTGAGAAATCACATAATGTGAATTGGTCTGAATTATTTTCTACAATATAGAGTTGAAGGTAAGTTGTTGGATATGGTGAGAGTAATATATGAAAAAAAAAATCAAATGCCTAGTGAATGATTCAACACTGATCAGGTATTAAAACAAAAACTTTTTATATTCCCCTTTTAATGTATTCATGAATAAATGAATGATTGTAGTATTTGTAGAAATATGAAAGTATGTGTACGTTTGTGAGTAGACAATGCTATGCTTTGGCTAAAACCTGAATGATTTGCAGCCAAAGTTTGATTGATGACATGATGAAATTAGGAACATGGATCTGTAATTAAATGTAATCAAAGCCCAAGTAGTGTGTTCATGAAAAAAAAATGGAATGAACAATTGATGGTTATAGATAACTAGCAAAACTCAGAGAAACTACATAAATATATGTATGTATGTGTCTACCTGGGAAGAATGTTAACTGAAAATGGGAAAATAAATGGAGAAATTTTAAGATGTGCTACAGTTGAATGCAGTCTATTGTAAAGAACTAATGTTTACTGGAAAAAGGAAAAAAGTGAGCATGTAAGAATATGGTTCTCCTCACTTTTTACTGTATATGAGAGTGATGGATATGTCAGATGAAATATGAAACTAGGTCAAATACAGTGGGAACAAAGTACCGTACTTAAGAAGTATATGTAGTAAAACAAGAACGGATTAAGATTGAATGAATAGCTGATTTCCATTAAACAGTTGCTTAATTTTGAGAGCTATTTTATGATTGAAACCTCTACTGTCAAATGTGTTTGCAACATGTAAGACATATGGAAGAAATATTACATAATAATTTTCTTGAATGATTTCCTAGAAACAATATGCATCCAAGAGTGAACAAAAACTTAAATCAAGACTCTAACTGCTCAATCTAGATCACCACACAAATTACTATAATTCTGATGGTCACCTGTCTTTGAAGTTGACAGCTGAGGCTTTGTGGGCTTGAAAAAAAGTGACAACTTGGGTTTTGTCATATTATTGCATTTTCTTCATAAAATCAGAAACCTAATCTATTTTTAATGTGTTGCTTAAGACAATCTGTTTGATACTGCTCTCCAGATAAAGATTAACATTACTTGTTTCAAATATTAAGAAGTATTTCACATAAAGTGCACAGTGCAATCTAAGTAAAGATTTCTTCTGTATAAGTTTGCAGGTATGGCTACATTAAGCAATTACTAAATTTACCACTGAAAGTATTTACAAGCATATATAAGATAAAAATAAAAATGATATATGCATGTGTGTGTATATGTCAGTCTGTAAGCACACATACTGCTTCAAAATTTCAAATTACTTTATCAGTTGATCATTGATTACTGGCACTAGCAAATGACATATAGAAGCTAAATACTTCCAAATGCACCATAAAAAAAATCACATGTCAGGTCTTCATGTATTTCACATTTCAAAAGCGTGACAGGGATCTTATGTCTAAGCTGCATTTCCTATCTACTTATTTCCTTATATATTTATTATCATTCTAACCTTCAACTACAAGAAATAAATAAGCGGGTTAAACAGATGCTATCTTTTAACAAACAGTTTTTCTTGACTGTCTTACAACTTTATGAAGGGTAATATAAATCCTTCATTTTTAAATCTTCCAAGATGCACATTTAACAGTATTATTACACCTCCTGAACCCCAAAGTGTGCTCAATTATTCACACAGAATAAAAATGTTCAAGTAAGATTGAAAGACTCTCTTTAAAAATGACAAAACAGCAAAGTCGGAGTAAATACTGCCAGTGACTCTGTAATTCACCACATGATAGTGAGAGAGATGTTGAAGCAAATTAGACTAACCTCTTAGTGTATAAACAAAATGAAACTGCAGGATTTGAGAATGACTTTAAAAATTCTCAGTAATGATGTGAAGTAGTTTACGCCAAAAATAATGATTTGCCAAGGACCCCCAAGTGTCCTGCAACAAATTAGTGCTATAAATGATTATGTTTTCCATGCCCATCTAATCCAGCACTGTCACTGCTAGATTCTTCCTCAAATATTTTAAGTCTAATATAGGAGAATAAAGGATTATTGTATTGCAGTGGGTAGAAAATATGAAACATATTTTATCAATTAGTAAAACATAAGTAAAACATTCAGTTGTTAGCTCTCCCAGGTAAACCAGACAACACAACTTATAAGTTAATTCTGTTTTATTGTAAGGCTAGATGTACAGAATCTTTCAAGTCTGAAGGTACAAACTTTCTGTTGATACTTTTAACTGCTTGATCAACTACAACAGGTTCTTCCTACGTTTCTTTCTCTGAGCATTAAGCAACTGGGAGCTCCCTCCTCTATTGTTTAATTGTTTCTAGGTAGCATCTTTTCCCATTATCCTCCTAAGGTCATCCACACATTTCATTACAAGAATAAATTGGTTCCTCAGAATCAATCTGGATAAGGAAAGAATGGGAGATTGCCCACATGTGCTCCGGCTGACTGATCTTTGCAGTCTTCCATAGGTTTTGACTGCCAGGAGATGACGGGATCAGCGATCTTATTTGCAACCAATACAGAGATATTTAAAAGAAGTTTGCAAGCGTCACTTTCTAATCATTTTTTGAAATTACCCATTAATGAAAATTTTAAAAAATGAAAAGTCACAATTGACTTATGAATCTGGTCCATCAGCTTAATTGCAATTAAAAGTCTGCCAAGTATGTTTTTGACTCAGAATAACAAGAGTTGGAAGGGATCTTGGAGGTTTTCTAGTCCAACTAGTCTATACCACTTCAGACAAATGACTGTCCAATCTCTTCCTAAAAACCTCCAGTGTTGGAGTAAGTTGTTCCACTGATTAATTGTTCTGTTAGGACATTTCTCCTTAGTTCTAGGTTGGTTCTCTCCTTGATTAATTTTCATTCGTTGCTTCTTGTCCTACTTTCAGGTGCTTTGGAGAACAGGTTGACCCACTCTTCTTTGTGGCAGCCCCTTAGATACTGAAACACTACCATCATTTATTTATTTAATAATTTATCTATTTAATTTATTTAATTAGATTTATCTATCTATCTATCTATCTATCTCTCTATCTATCTATCTATTTATTATTCTGATCTAATTTTAGACTTGTGTAAAAAACAGATCACATTTTAAGTTTTGTTTACCCAGACATATTGAAAATTCAAAAGGGTTCACAAACCTTTAAACCTAAAGGGTTCAAAACCCTGCACATGGGGATATTCAGTTAATCTCAGCAGTAGAAACCCTGAGAGTTAAGATAGACTGAGAGACAATGATTAGCTCAAAATCACCTGGTAAGTTTCCAAAACTACAGATTTGAATGTGGGCTTCCCTAGTTCAACATCTTAAACATCTCTACATTGGCATCACTTTTTAAAAAGAATTGATTTAAGACTTCCTAAATTTAAATGTAATGCAAAATTCATAGTATGTAAAATTTCCCAGCAGTTTAATTTATAGAAGGGTTTTCATAATATCTTAGAGAATAATCCTGACCTCACTTTTTTCTTTTAGAAAGAAAAATTTAAATAATGTTATTCACTTTTCTGGATTTGTAAGCAGATCAGACAAATGAAATAACTTGGGGGTATGGGCATCATGATGCTGTAGACTTCTTCTTGGAGAGACACAAACTCTCTCCAAGTTCCCAGTTTTTACTTAATCCTTTCTATCAAAAGGATTTATTTGTTCACCAATTCAATGGCCCAGCAGCTTTATTATCTTGCTTCAAGATATTAGAAGACAAACTTCTTTGACATGATGATAGTCAATTTCATTACCTCACAAGCAATCTAGAATTTACAAAGCAAAAGGAGTTATCTCTCTTCAAAATCTAACTTTACAGTCTTCCACATTCTATTTCAGCTCAAATACACAGTCATCTATTTACATGTGGATAAACTAATAAAAAGCTACAATATAAAATATGAAGACTTGAACTATAAACCAATCCTCGGTTTGATTTTAATCTTTTACTACAAGGCACTTTACTCTAAAAAACATTCTAAATTTTCTTCGGTTCTTATCTGAGTATCTCCAACATCAGAAAGTGACACTGTGACATTTCTACTATGCTATAGATGTGTTGTTTCAGACTATTAGGCTAAGGTAAATTGACATTTGTACATGCACCTGGTTCTTCCTCTTCCAATGTTCACTAGTTGAAAATAGCAGGCTAATGTAATCAACTACTCACTCTTTCATAGTTGATTGATTTGGCTCTCCTGGCAATTTATCTACCAATTAAATCCATTCATTCACACATAGATATACAACTTCACATCCACCTACAGGCATTTATCATATCCAAGCAATTGTGTTAATTATATATGGAGTTGTTTTTTAAAAAAGAGAAAAAGAAAAGGAATACTGTCTAAGCATTCCTCCATTTCACATTTAACTAAAATGTGGTCCTTTATGACAAACAGCTCACCTCATCCCTGATTCCACCTATTTTAAATCAGAAATGTGATATTCATTACAGCCACATATTACAGCCTTTTCAGCCCCAAGACATTGACTGATGTATTTCATCGGCTGAATACAGCTACAGACATTTGCTAGTAAGGAAATGTAGTCAGGAGTTGTCACCTTAAGCATTTCAGGAAGCAAACCTGGCAGATGATAACTGAATTAGGAAGCTAACACTGAGATTGATTTCTGGTGATTTCACTGACATGTCCATGTAGTTTTCCTGGCAACAGTGCAGAAATGGTTTTCTGACATGTATTTTCAACTTCGTAATGTATTTTATAGTTCTAGAATTTCTTGGTGATTTTCCATTCAGATCAGTAGTATTGGCCAGTAAAGTTCTTTCACAATTAATAGTCCACTGCTTATGAAAATGTAATTTATTATACTTGGATAATAAACCCTGCACTGGATTTGTGGACTTCGCCTTTCTTCCTGTTTGGAGGCTTGATTCTGGTGACTATTGGACTCAGCTGGTGGGACAGTATTACATTGACTGTGGGTGGCTATTGTTTGGGGGGAAAGTGGAGTGTTTGTCTGTCTGTTATCTATCTATCTATCTATCTATCTATCTATCTATCTATCTATCTATCTATCTATCTATCATCTATCTATCATCTATCTATCTATCTATCTATCTATCTATCTATCTATCTATCTATCTATCTACGTATCTATCTCACAGTGAGATCTGAATAGCTTGCTTTATTTTTGAAATATTATTGACTCTTGTAATTTACAATGGAGCTGGAACGAAGTAGTTGGAAGTGTAATTCTTTATCAGTCAACCTGTCAGTCAATTATCACGTATTTCATTTCTGGGTTATGATCCAGCTACAGAAAAGTAGAAGACATTTAGGACTTCTTCCTTGTTCTTGTCTCACTTTTGACCCTCTAGGATAGGGATGGGCAAATCTATTCCTCTCTTTTTTCTGTCATGTTATTTAGATGTCACTGTGAGATAGATAGATAGATAGATAGATAGATAGATAGATAGATAGATAGATAGATAGATAGATAGATAGATAGAGATAAATAGAGAGATAAATATAAAATAGCACTCTTCTACCTAATAATCCATGAATAATCATCACTACTGAAGGAACAAAAATATACAACTCTGAAAATAATGATTCTTGGAACAGGTAACCTCCTTTCTGTTTACTGTTTTGAAGAAGCAAATCTGCAATCTATAATCTGCTAAATTTATTTTTGGAATCTAATAAAATGTTTATTCAGTCTTGCAGCCGTATTTTATATTTTAAGAGAAAAACTAGAGTAAAATGTGTATGCACATAAATGAAAGGTTTTCAGATTAGGGTTTCTTTCTACTTAAATTCCTCTAATCAATGATCACACAGTGCATGTGATCACATAATGCTGCATGCATAAGTGTTCTGATTTGGCTATACAACAAGCTTTACTGCTGCTGACAAAGCAAGCTTATTTTGAGTGAGGTCCACTGTTTCTTGAGCAGATGACTGGACTCATGCTACAGAGTTAACTTATAACTTACAATATTACTATATCTACTCTCCTTAAAACACACATGGAGAAGAAGAAAAAAGCACACTGATAAGGAGAAGAGTTTTCTGTCACTGTCAAAATTATTTATGAAAAGTACCCTATTTTCAGCTCATCGCAACATGGTCTGGAACTAAAAACCCCCAAAAACTTGCAATATCGTAAAGTTAACATAGTTCTTTCCACAAAAGGCTACTTTTTAGTCTGTCAAAATATCACTACAAGGACATTAAGAACCATATCAAAATGGAAATTGACATTAATCTCTTTTAATTTTCAGTTAAGGGATAAATGATTATTGGTGTTTTCTATTTTTTTTTAAACAATAGCATTATCTTATAAAGTGGGAGACTGTCCTTCAAGGCAGCTTTCACCAGGAACAATCACAATCTTCTTTGCTAAAAGTGATCTTTCCTCTTTGCTTGCAGTGGAGACTAAATAAAACCTGAAAATGGCAGATGAGTTTCTTCTTGTTCGTAGACTTATCTGAAGGTATTGGCTGCTCTTTAGCTAGAAGCAAACCTCCAGTAGTTTCTATTTATCTCCTTGCCAATCAAGAAGTGAATGACTGACAGTAACACAGCCTTATCTAGGGCTTCTGTCTGTGATGCATTCTGCTAAGTGATGTCATTGCTTTAGCAGAAGAAAATAAGCAGATTATTACAGTGACTAGAAGGAAACTAAACATTTGGATTTTTGCATGGACAAATTTACACACTGTCTGTCAGATAAAGCGCAGTTTGCCTGCTGCTTACACAACAAGAATGTGCCTGACAGCTTCTTTCCAGCTTTAGTATCTGATTACATAAATAGGCCATTCCCCACCATTCCTAAAGACTGACAGTTTGTCTTGGTTTAAAGAGCAATTTCTGACTATCAGCTTTTCTGTCTCGCACACTGTTCTGATTAGCATCAGGGCACTTCCTGGAGGTCCAATCTGTTGGGGTTTCTTTTTTCACTCTCTGTTACAGTGTGTGTGTGTGTGTGTGTGTGTGTGTGTGTGTTTCTGTGTATGCGTATGTGTGGCTATGACTGAAAAAGACATTATGCAAAATGATAAAAAAATAATATTGTAACATTTCCTTAGATTTTACACATTACAATGTGTAATTCTTGTGAAATGAAGAACAGGTCAGCAATGTATGAAAATCAGTGAACGTACTACAAACTATTAGAATCTAATTTTTTTTACAATTATCAACTGTTTCATACATTTTTAAATTACAGTGCACTTTCTATTCACAGCTTCTTCAGGGCTTACACTTGAAAGAAAGATAAAATGGAAAACTAACTTGTGGCCGTAAAGAAATACTGAACTGGTATTATCCAAAGTTTTTAAAGCAGGCCCAGAGTTTTTCTGGCTTCAATCTGCAAGCATTCTTTAGCTTAACATCAGAGTATTACACATGGGAACTCAGAGTAGCCTCTTCTTTCTGATATTAAACTGAGCAGGAAAGGAGAAATATTCTGTAGTTGGTGTCTCTTGGGCAGCCGATGTCTAGAGCATCATTGTCCTGTGAATCACAATTAATCTATCATACGTTGACACATGCTCAGGACTGAACTCAATGGTGCTGTTAGGTGAACAGGAGATGACTTTTCTTTTGTGGATAGTCTTTTACCTAGAAGATTATTCTGCTAACAAAAATTGGTTGGATGCCAAGGGAGTTTAAGGATCATTAAAAGAGAATAAAGAGATTTGAGGAAAAGCTGGATGAACTCTCTGTAAATGTTTTCTCTGCAGAATATGTAGGACAAGATACCTGCAGCTGTTATTTCCAAGATACTCTGTGGAATAGAAAGAAATAATGGGTTCGAGCTGAAATTCTAAGGTTTCTTGAAAAACCAAAAACCAATCATTGGGCCCAAATGGAATCCATCTGAGAATTTTTAAAGAACTCACATCTCAAAAAGCTGAACTTCTATTTCAAAATGTGGCATATTCTAGTTGGTAGCTCAATAAAAAAATATTGTCCTAATGTGTAGACTGTGAAAAAAAGCAAGTTCTGTATTGGGGATTTTTATAAAGAGAGTTGAAAATAAAGTTGCCAATTTCATAATCACTTTATACAAACCTATGCTGGAATAAAATTTGAAATATTCTATATGGCTCTTGTTAATGAACTACAGAAATGAGACTATAGATTTAAAAAAAGGTCCCCTAAAGGGAAACTAAAATGATGAAAGAACTAAAGCAAGTAGTCTAGGAGGAAACATTACAACATTTCAGGATTTTTATCCTGAAAGAGGAAACTAAGGGGAAACAAGACATAAGTGCATAAAATTATGCATGATTTGGAGAATGCAGATAGGGAGATCCTTTTATTGTCTTCTCTCATAATGTTAGAAATTCCAGTTAGTCAATGAAGCTGAATTGTGAGAGACAGAGAAGTAAATATTCCCACAGTGCAATTTAACTACTGTGGAAGAACACAAGCATATATATTGCTGCTGCACATCTGACCTGTTTTATGGGCTTCTGGGCATAATTTTTTTGAGAGCAAAATTCTGATTTTGGCCAAATCCGGGAACAATATTTTCTTTTTGCTTCAGCCTTCCAGAACAGATTGGGGGAAAGATGCAGGATAAATCAGTAAAAAATGTTTCCTTTGCCGTGAACTATCCACTAAATTATTTATAGTTTTATAAATTTGGCAAAATTTAAAGCTGTCTCAGCTAATGCTTGCTCCTTCTAGGAAAATTCAGTTCCTATACACAGTGAGAGGGAATCAATGCTATATTTGACTTTCCTCTCCTGGCATACATGCATACACCTACCTGGGCTATTGCTGTTTTAAGAGTTATTTCAGGCTTCCTCCCAGTATAAAGTTCTGCAATAAGAAGTTTAGGATGGTGGTGACATGTATGTTCTATGTGTGCCATCCTAGTTAAGATGACTAACTCTACTGCCAGAGTTGATGCTGACACTGAAAGATCTAGGAATGGAGATGTTCAAGCAAAGCTTTGCTTTGTGTAGACTTTCACATGCAGAAATGACTACGTTATGAAAAGTGAAAGGAGGGAGGAATCCAATATGTGTACATTTACCGTGTTTCCGTAGGGAAAAGCACTAGGCCAGTCAGGTATGAATTAAATCATATCCCTGTTGAATATACAGTAGAGGTGACAAATAGATTTAAGGAATTAGATCTGATAGACAGGGTGCCTGAAGAACTATGGACAGAGGTTCGCAACATTGTACAAGAGGTAGCAACCAAAACCATCCCAAAGAAAAAGAAATGCAAGAAAGCAAAATGGCTGTCTGAGGAAGCTTTGCAAATAGCTGAGGAAAGGAGGGAAGCAAAAGGCAAGGGAGAAAAAGAAAGATACGCCCAATTGAATGCAGAATTCCAGAGAATAGCTAGAAGAGATAAGAATGCCTTCTTAAATGAACAGTGCAAAGAAATAGAAGAAAACAATAGAATAGGGAGGACCAGAGATCTTTTCAAGAAAATTGGAGAGATGAAGGGAACGTTCAATGCAAAAATGGGCATGATAAAGGACCAAAATGGCAGGGACCTAACAGAGGCAGAAGAGATTAAGAAGAGATGGCAAAATTACACAGAAGAACTATACAAGAATGAGCTTAACGTCCCTGATAATCACAATGAGGTGGTCACTGACCTCGAGCCAGACATCCTAGAATGTGAAGTGAAGTGGGCCTTAGAAAAGCTGAGCAACAACAAAGCTAGTGGAGGTGACAGTATTCCAGCTGAGCTATTCAAAATCTTAAAAGACGATGCAGTAAAAGTGCTACACTCAATTTGTCAGCAAATTTGGAAAACTCAACAGTGGCCACAGGATTGGAAAAGATCAGTTTACATTCCAATTCCAAAGAAAGGCAGTGCCAAAGAATGTTCAAACTATCGCACCATTGCACTCATTTCTCATGCTAGTAAAGTTATGCTTAAAATCCTACAAGCTAGACTTCAGCAATATGTGGATCGAGAACTACCAGAAGTACAGGCAGGATTTCGAAGAGGCAGAGGAACTAGAGATCAAATTGCCAACATACGCTGGATCATGGAGAAAGCTAGAGAGTTCCAGAAAAACATCTACTTCTGCTTCATTGACTATGCTAAAGCCTTTGATTGTGTGGATCATAACAAACTGTGGCAAGTTCTTAAAGAGATGGGAGTACCAGAACATCTTATTTGTCTCTTGAGAAACCTATATGCGGGCCAAGAAGCAACAGTGAGAACTGGACACGGAACCACTGATTGGTTCAAAATTGGGAAAGGAGTCCGGCAAGGCTGTATACTGTCGCCTTGCCTATTTAACTTATATGCAGAGCACATCATGAGAAAGGCAGGGTTAGAGGAATCAAAAGTTGGAGTTAAGATTGCTGGAAGAAATATCAACAACCTAAGATATGCAGATGATACCACTCTAATGGCAGAAAGTGAAGAAGAACTGAAGAGCCTCTTGTTGCGGGTGAAGAAGGAGAGTGCAAAAGTTGGGTTGAAACTAAACATTAAGAAAACCAAGATCATGGCATCTGGCCTTCTCAATTCCTGGCAAATAGATGGGGAAGAAATGGAGGTAGTGACAGATTTTATTTTCCTGGGCTCCAAGATCACTGCAGATGGGGACTGTAGTCAAGAAATTAAAAGACGCTTGCTCCTCGGGAGGAAAGCCATGGCAAATCTAGACAGCACACTAAAAAGCAGAGACATCACCCTGTCAACAAAGGTGCGTATAGTCAAGGCTATGGTCTTCCCAGTTGCAATGTATGGCAGTGAAAGTTGGACCATAAGAAAGGCTGAGCGCAAAAGAATTGAGGCCTTTGAACTATGGTGCTGGAGAAGACTCCTGCGAGTCCCTTGGACTGCAAGGCGATCAAACCGGTCAGTCCTAGAGGAGATCAACCCTGACTGCTCTTTAGAAGTCCAGATCCTGAAGTTAAAACTCAAATACTTTGGCCACCTAATGAGGAGGAAGGACTCACTGGAGAAGAGCCTAATGCTTGGAAAGATTGAGGGCAATAGAAGAAGGGGACGACAGAGAATGAGGTGGCTGGATGGAGTTACTGAAGCAGTAGGTGTGAGCTTAAATGGACTCCAGAAGATGGTAGAGGACAGGAAAGCCTGGAGGAACATTGTCCATAGGGTCGCGATGGGTCGGACACGACTTCGCAAGTAAAAACAACAACAACACCGTGTTTCCCCAAAAATAAGACCCAACCGGAAAATAAGGCCTACCATGATTTTTCAGTACATTCATAATATAAAGCCCACCCCAAAAATAAGTTAAGATCGTCAGACGCATTTAGTACCGTCTTTCCCCGAAAATAAGACCTAAATGGAAAATAAGACCTAATGTGTCTTTTGGAGAAAAAATTAATATAAGAGCCAGTCTTATTTTGGGGAAAACACGGTAGGTATTTTTTTTCACTTGTACTTCTGAAAGGAGACAATGTTACAATAATATAACTCTTGGCTACTGCTAAAGAACTTGGTACAGTAATATCTCGAAGTATATAGAACTATCATAATGCCTAGATGTCTGGAATAGACACTCTTCATGTAAACATATATTTAGTGGATACAACAGAACATGTAGTTCGAAAATCTGTCTAGCAAATGAAGATCAATAATCCTATACCCACACAAAGGAACCCACCTGAAACCTGTGGGAATTAGAATTGTTGATCTTGATTTGCTGGAATTAAAAAAAAGCAACAGCTACAATAATGTGATGGAGAATGTATGAGAGTTTGCAATGAAGTCAGCTTAGATTTTCCGATTTTGTTCAGGAGAATGATCAATATATAGGGCAGTGCCTTGAATCAGCTAAACTGTAACAATATATTCTATTTGGGATGTGATGCAATAGGTGGATATACTTACAAGTTGGACAATGCCACCCAGAGTCAATGGCTGAGATAGGTGGCTATTGAAATCAATCAATCAAATATATAAACCTTTATAAGATAACAGCTAGTCACATTACTTAGAGAAAAATGGGCAAGTACCGTAACTATGTTCATTCTTCTCCTGAATTGATGAAAATAATCCATATAGCTATATGGTTAAGGAGATGATTTATCCAGATCTTAGATTTTTTTTTCAATGTATGAAAGAAAGAACAGCCACCTCAAACATTAAGAAAATATATATACTTGATTTTTCATGTCCAATGAACAACCCTTTTTCTGGCTCTTTGTACTACTGAGGCATCATTGACTAATACTTTTGTGTTACAGTATGTTTCAGAAAATTTATATATCTCATTATGTGTCACTATTGTATGCCATCACATTAGTTTCAGGTCTATGGTAAGAGATTAAATACATGTGCAACAGATTTCCATGTTTAATGGTTAATATGAATCAGAGGAAACCTAATTTGGAGAAAAGGGGGCAGAGATTATTTGAAGAGCAAACTAGTGTTATATATTGTCTTTATTCCTATGTGCCTGAAATCACATTGATACTAAAACATCTATTTGCATTATGAAACCGTATTTTTACACCCATGAAATTTTGTAATCCCAGAACACATTTCCTTCCTTCCTTCCTTCCTTCCTTCCTTCCTTCCTTCCTTCCTTCCTTCCTTCCTTCCTTCCTTCCTTCCTTCCTTCCTTCCTTCCTCCCTCCCTCCCTCCCTCCCTCCCTCCTTTCCTGCCTCCTTCCCTCCATATAAAAAAGCTAAGCAAACAAAAAGATCAGAACACACCTTCAGTAGCCAACACCCAGACAAGTAGGGATTAGCAGCAGACAAACAACAAAGCAGAAACATTAGGCTACTCAAGGAACTATCAAAGAGAAGACCACACTCTAACCAACACTGAAGGATATATAAACAAGGAGCAAATCCCACCCTCACCAGCACTTAACGATGCTAGCTAGTCAGGTAATGAAACTTATGCAAGCTATGCTTATGCACGTCAGACAGCCCCAAGGACTCCACAATATGTGTATGCATGTGTCCTGATTTTTCATATCAGAAAGTTTCCTATAGTACATTTTCAGGCTAACAAATTGTATTAAAAAAACCAAACTTTTACGTTGGATATGTTTGAGTGTGACAGCATATCTTCATTAACATTTTTGCCTGTAATCCTAACTTTACCATGACTTGGAGATTAATGCCTTTCATTATTATATTTCTTGTTTGCTCTCCCTCTCTTCTGCCCAGCTCATGCAATTTTAGGACTGACTATTTTTTAGACAATGGATCATACTAAGCAGCAATGAGAAGAATACAAATTCTACATTAATTGCAAGCATAGGAGATCCATGCTGTTGTTGTCAATGGTAATTATGTTTATTCTTTTTACTGGATTTGGGTTGCACCATTTAGTTTTATATAACAGATCTCTCAAATATAAGTACGCAAGGACGGATTTTTTAAAATGAGTCCATTATTTACTACCGTCATAGAAGTTGTATCTGATCTCTTTTTTCTTCCAGAAAAACAGTCACACAAACCAAATCAAACTGTGACACAAGAACTTCCACAGTTTTGGCATGTGTAATTTTAGTAATGTTTAAATTTTGCCATTTTAGTCAGTTGAAATAACCCTGCTCTCTTAGAAACCAGGTTTCCTAGAGTCCAATCAAATAAATTGGGTGTTGGGGTGGTGGTATTAGAGTTACAATTCAGAAAATTCCAGCTTGTGAGTGGCATGCACACATCCATCATCTCCCCACTATACCTACATAAGAGAAGATGTTAACTATGATATATAGGGAAGAAAATATTCTGAAGCTTCAAAAAGGTCTTGAAAGCATTTAGCAGCCTTGGCTGGTTACAATAGTAAACAATCACAATTCATAACCACAATATTGTTCCTAGTTATTTCAGCTATAACTTGCAGGGCTTCAGCCCCAGACAAACCAGATGAAATATGTTGCTTCAGGTCTGCTCTGATAGATCCCTTTGAAATATCCACATTATTGCTTTTATTTTATTATGTACCACACTTCATAACTGTACACTGCAGAATACAATAAAATCCGCACAACACTGCTTTAAGTACTTATTAAATAGGTCAAAAAGTTACCATAACAAACAACTTGTTCTACTCAGGGTCCATTAATAACATATCTTGTTGTGACTCTAATACAAAAGTGGGGGCAGGAGAAACATTGCAGAAACACCTTCAGTTCTGTTTGCTTCAGTGTAGACAGTAAATGCTATACACACAAAATGTTGTTTAAGATTCCCCTGGACTCTTGGAGACAGAACCACACAGCAGAGTGACAATACTGTTACACAGTTAACCCATAAATTGTGTAAGATAGACAGGGAATAACAAGAACAGAGACCTATACGCTGGGCAAGATGCCAGTGGAGATAAAATCTGAAGACAGATGCACAGCAAATGAAATAGATGAAGTCAAACATTTATTTTCAAGGACAGTTAAACTTGGTAAGTCATTTTGTATGCAATAGCTAGATTAAAAAATGAAAGAACTGTCCACTCTACAAGACAGAGAAACTTCAGATCACTCTTCTCCTGCTTACAATGTTGGAACTACAAATTTCATATCCTCCAGTCATTATAGCTGTTGGCAATGTACCAATCATAGAAGACACCAGGTTGGGAAAGGTCATCTTTGATTTTAGGTTCTGGAAGCTCTATGGCTTTTGGGTTAGCTTTTTGCTTTCTTTCTGTTACCATAATTATTTTTTTAAAGAGTGTTTAAAGTGTTGTTTTATATATGTATGTTTTATATATTTAAAATGTCAACATAATTCACCATATGGACAACTGTTTAAAAATGAAACAATTACATAATTATGTATAGAATTTTAACTAATATACATATAAAATGCATAATAAGTGTGCTTAGTATAGGATGGATGATGATGATATTATGATTATAGTTGCTAATAATTACCCAATGTTTAGACTGTATTTGGCAATTTTGTCCACCTATCAAGATCTTCCCAACGACTTGAGATAGGCATGTTCAAGGTGTTGGTTATCACCTATAAAGCCCTACATGGTATAGGGCTAGGTTACCTACAGAACTGGCTACACCACATCACATCATCCCATCCCACTCATTCAACCAAGGAAGGTATGCTGCAGACCTGTCAATCAAAGAATTTTGACTGGCTGTTCTAGGAAGAGGGCCTTTTCTGCCGCTATACCTGCATTGTGAAACAGCTTGACCTCAGAGATGAGGAAAGCAGCTAATCTCTTAGCCTTCCACAAAGAGATCAAAACTTGGAAATGTGGCCTTGTGTGGTGGACACAAAGGTTCACACAACCATGGGGCTGGCTCACTTCATGAGAACTCCACACATACCTGTATTAACAACTACTAACCTCTCATCTTGGAATTTTTCATCTTTTGAAATTTTATAATGTTATTTTTATTTTTAAAATGTTTTAATCTTAAATTATTCTGATTTTAATGTTAATTTTACTGATTATATTGTATACTGCCCAGCGCCCCACTCTGAGGGAGTTGGGTGGTTATGAAATATGAATTATAAATAAAAATGTTGCTATTTATTAACTTTAAAGGTATAGTCACTGGACGTAAGTGTTCCAAGTAAAGCTCCCTTTTGCAATTGACTGATGGTGATTATTTTCAATACTTTCAATCAATGGTGTTTCAATTATTATTATTTTATTCAATGTTTTTGAATTGCACCCAAGATGCCTATTACTATTGGTACTCTTTGCTTTTGTTTTGCCATGGTCGTTTTACTTCTATTTTCAGGTCTTCGTATTTTATGATTTTTCTCCAATTCTCTTCTATTTTTTTTTGTCTCCAGGTACTGTAATGTCCACAGTTCATACTTTTTGTCTTTCTTATTGACACTTATTATCAGGTGTTGTGTGGTGGGTGATTGTCTATTTGAATTCTAAAGTCCCAGAGCACATTAGCTTCTTCATTTTCTATTATTTATTATTTTATCCATTTTGTGGTCCCACAAGTTCTTGCTTGCAGACAAATAGTATTTCTTATAGATATTCCAATATACCATTATTGCTACTTTGTCTTGCCACTGTATGTAGTCAATCTATATAATCTTGTTAAAACAGCTGAGTGATCCATTGTTTCTTCAGCTTCTGTGCAGAAGCAGCATTTGCTGCTGCTATTTGCTGATTTATTATTTATTATTTCTAGCACTACCTTGGTCTTCCTTGTTTCTAGGTGATATTTCTTGATCAGGTATTTTTTTAGACTTCTGGTTGTTCAGCTTCTTCTTTTCCATCTGCTCTAGCTTGCTTGCATCTGATCTTAACGTGCTGATCTTATTTTCCAACCTGATCTTCCATTTCGGTGGTGCAGTGTTTAGCTTTTTGTTTGTTTGTTTGTTTGTTGAATGCAAGGTATTCATTTATAATTTCAGCCATGCTGTACAGAGGTTGGTTTGTTTCTTGAAGTGAACTGGTGCTTATATTTGATGTTACAGTATTGACAAATGTTGATACTTGTGCCAATTGTTTCTTAGGAACAAGCTTAATGCAGTCAACATTATTCTGTTGTTTTTGTGCTCTTCTAGATGCTGTTATTCTTTGTTTCAATTCCTCTTGTTTTTCACTTAGATGGTTTTGCTCTTTCTGAGGAGAAGGCATAGATGGTATCTTGTTTGTGAATGAAAATGATTCAACAGCTATGCTGGCTTTCTCTACTGCCAACTCTCCCTGATCTGTATCTCCAGTCTGACCTACTTCTGGCAATGCTTTTATTTCTTTGCCCAGACTAGACCTTTGAAGTTGTTCCAATTCTACTTCTGTGAATATAAGGAAATGTCTTACTATTCCAAATCTGTCCACTGCAGGCTGAAGGCCTCTTCCTTGAAGATTATGGACTGCAACTAATAAGCTGTTCCAGTCCTTGTTGGCATAAAGATATTTTTCAACTTCTCAGTCTAGAGTTGAGAGAGAGTGATTACCTCAAAGTCATCCAATCACTTCCATCCTAAGGTTGGACTAGAACCTGAATCTTACCACTCTTAACCTTAACATGTATACCATAATGTCTCTGTCTCTCTGTCTCTGTCTCTGTCTCTGTCTCTCTCCCTCTCTCTCTTATACAGATCCACACAGTGCTTTTTTTGTAAAAGAAAAAGGAGTCGGAACTCACACATGTCATACAACCTGCCTTGCCTGCCCTACAAGGTTACATCCAAAAAAGGTGCCGGAACTCCGTTCTGAGCGTTCTATGAGAAAAAAAAGCCCTGGATCCACATACATATAGAGATGTAACAGAATGAGAGACTGTAGCAGAGGAAAATGAAAACAATTAGTTCTATTATTGACAACGAGGATAAATGTAATAAATGCAGAACACCATTTGTGCAACAAAACATATCTGGAAGTTCTTCTCCTCTGTTTCCTCAATATCTCCAAATTCTGAAATCAGAGCGTCTATGGGGAAAAAGATAATGTCACTTCTCCATTCCATAAGTAGAAATTAATTCCACTCATATAAACTCTCTGCTAAATTTTGTCCATGTTTTATTTTTGTTGATCATAGATATTTTGTTGGTTATATAAAGCCACAATATAAGGAATTACTACACAATGAATAGGCAAACTGGAAAGCAGTGTGTAAAAAAATCTGAGTAATTGTGAAATATATTATACTATTTATTGTACACTACATCAAAGTAATCCTACAATGAATTTTACCACACTAGGACACTTGATCAGTTGCTGGGAACAGCATTTTTTATGAGATGAGCAATTATTACTGTTCAAAGAGTCATAAATTTGTTCCTGAAAAAAATTATAATTTATTTAATGGAAAACACATCTAATATGGAATCTTTTTTAAAATGTAAGGCTACTCACCACACCCTGGAATCAGCAAAGATTTAATGTATAATTGAATCTTTTCAAAATCTTTTAGTCAAGCCTAGGTGTACACTACATACATTCTCCATAAGAATATTTGTCTAGAAATTCTGTGCCTAGTGTGAGGAAAAGGTTACATTTTGAATATTCCTTATCACTCTGCCTCCAGATTTCATTGGTTCTCATTGAAATGCCTTCTGAATAGTGGAGGGGAAACACCCAGTGCTGTAGATTTAGCCACTGAGGAAGGGAATTCACTAATGTGATATGGCTTTGAAAGCGATTTAAGTAACAGTTGCTAAAATGGGACTTCCATCATAAAAACACAAAACTGAAAGTAAACATGCAAAATCAAGACAATGAAACCAATTACTAATAAATTACATTAACAAGAGGAGTTTTTAACTGTAGCATGTAGGATATTAACATGTGAAGCGCCTATGAATACTCACTGCTACTAGTATGCATTAAGTGTTGTAATTGGTTTAAATCAGCATGGGCCATCTGTCTTTAATACTCTTATTACAAGGCAGGAAGCAAAGAACTATTAGAGCTACAGTATAAGCTCTAAGATCTTTACTCGTTCTTAAATCATTTAAAAATAATGAGAGCTTTAGCCTTTATCTAATTAACTAGTGCCTTCTTTGAATTAGAAAAACTGTATCATTTAGCCCACGGTTGTTTAGTAAATTGGCTTGGTGGCACGTAAGCTAATGTAGGGTAGCAGTGCAGTGTCTTGTTCCTGGATTATTACTTGAATTATAATTCAATGATCACCTTAGATCATGGGCTATTCATAAATCAGGAAGCTGACATCAGATGAAAAATTGTATTAATATATGAAACTTATTATATAGTACAAACTGCTCTCTTGATAAATTACATTGTTCAGGCTTGACAATGATTGCATTTAAAACATTATTCCAGTTTGCTGTTTTACAGAGTGAAACCTCTTCATGAAAAATTTACAATGCTCCTCTGTGTTTTGGAGTCAGAGGGCAATAGTAGCAAATGGCAGACATAACACCATCCTTTAGATTTGCTGGCAGCAGCTGAGGACAGAAAACACTTTTAAGTGCAGGCGTGGGGGGAGGAGGAGAACCCTCAGATGTGCCCTTAGAATCTACATATCTAGTTTTATGAAGATACTAATTGTCCTCCGATGCAGAAGCACAGTAAATAATGAATTTTTAATTTCAGCTTTCCGGATTCTTTCTTCCATATAGGTGAATGTTTCTCAGGAATTTATAGCTACAGAAGCAGAAAAATAAAGGGGCAAACCTATGAAGTTTAATTTGAATTGAGACTGAGCTCTTCAGATGATGCTTTATGACAAATGCTTTTTGCCAAGGCTGACTGGGTTACTCATGCTGCAGTTCCATATTATTTACATTAATTACATGAAGGCTGCTTTGTTAATGGTACATTCTGGTGTGGGTCGCAGCGTGATATGCTAATGATCTCAGAAAAATCTGCCTCCTCAATATTTATGATAATTTGTAAAGGGAAATAGGATTGCCTTTATTTCTTCAAGAGAATGAACAAAAAATTAGAACGCAAACAATTTATTCATGGGGAGAAGCAAGAGGTTCTAATCAGGAGACATTTTAGTCTTCTATACAGAAAACAACCATCTTCTTGTTGGGGATTTTGTCATACTATCTTGGAAAATGCTAACATGGCAGGCCATTGGAACCTGCAATGTGAAGATAATCACTTAGCTGAAAGAAAACAATTTTGAAAGCTTCAGAAAACCCCAATTCTAGCCTCTTACAAGTTGAGTCAAAGGGTTTTCTCCTCTGATGGCTTCCAGTTATTAAAAATTCCAAATGGAACAAGAACAGATAAAAAGTTCCTTCATTTGTGACAAATAAAATGCCCAATCATATTATTATTTGCTTGAACCATAAGACATAAAAGATACTGGAAATTGAAATTCCAACATTTAGAGAGCTGCGAGCTCCAAATAAATTGCAATACACACAATTATTTTGTGATTATTAAGATTTAAATAAGGCAATCTTGGTTACCTTTAATAGTGTGTGTTCCACTGGAAGTGATTCATGGTATTCCACATCACTCTAATATGGATTGATTTGGCATCAATGCTATTTAACTCAAATGAAGCCTTGTAAAAGTACTGGACCATGATTCAACTAAATAATAATATGATTGGCATTTTATTTGTCACAATGAAGGAAATTTTTATCTGGTTTTGTTCCATTTGGAATTTTAATAACTGGAAGAATGTAGTACAAAACCCAGTAACTGTCCAGCCATAGGTAATTAGTGCTTGTGGAATATCTCTATTCAGTGATTTGACTAAAACTGGTCAAATTATAAATATGACATAAAGGCATTGTTTTAAAATTGCAACATTGGTATCAATTATAGATAAGTATTCCCCCCCCTCAAATTGTTTCTATGAATTGTGGGGACAGAATCATCTTATAATTGGCTAAGAAGAATAAAAGCTATATAAGTGGTTGAATCTTTAAATGGCTGTAGGCCTTGCCCCTGAAAAGATTAGACTTAGCCTTTAATGATTAGCTCACAGACATTTGTTCCTTACTAAACAGTTGTCAAAAAGGCAAAACTTACGTTGTGATGTCAGATTCAAGCTGCGTCCTATCTGATTGTACCATGATGTTGCACCCAAGTAGTTGGATTACCTTGTCTGGAAGGGTCTGTTCACATATTTAAGTTAATGGGGTTTTTTTCTGAAATGCTTTAATAGGATTTTCCTTTTAAAGAATGCACAAAAATTATGTTTGAGCATTCCCTAAAAATGTTTTGACTTGGCAGAACAAAACTCAATGATTTGAGATTGAATTTAATATAAAATGGATGATTATAAGCTATACATTGTGATGCTAGAAGGTTGCAAGATGGAACTGTCTTTCCCCAATTGTTTCTGCCCGTCACACCTGATCCAGTAGAAAGGCTGTGCTCCATGTACCATCAACTAAGCAGTGTCAGCTGATAGCCTTCTCTGCCTTAGCACCAACTTTTTAGAACATCATTCCCTCTGAAATTAGATTGGTTCTGTCCCTGCTGGCCTTCTGTAAGGCCATGAATGCTTGTGTGCCCAAGCACGAGGCTGGGACTATGTGACAGAGTCTATCTCCTGGCTGTTTGGATGATACTCGGCTATTAAGCTGCTCAGAATCACGTATGTGAAAAGGACAGCTACAGAAATTGGATGGATGGATGGATGAAAGGTCAGCAATATATCACTATTCTACTAAACTTTACACATTTTTGTACATTATACTGTTCTTATTATTTCTACTTTAGTATTTAACTAGACATAATAAGCAGTATTGGAATACTGATTATATTGCATGGGTGTTTTCTAAATCTGTAGCCTACTGTTCTTCCCCTAGCAGAACTCTTCATCTCAAAGGCTTGCAAAGAGCAAAAAGAAAAAGTTGGTGAAACTAAGTGGCGTGTGGAAAAGAGACATAGATGTAGTGGTCAGCGTCTCTCTTGTTCACTGCTTCACTTTACAACCCCATACTGTTGCCTATTGTCTTCCTTACAAATAATCACAATTGAACTGATTGGCTCTGGAAAGGTTATGCTCAAATTCCTTGTCATAGACCTTGAGAACCATGGTCTGATGGAAACTCACTCAAAAACGGTCACCTTTTCTTCTTAACTAACAAATACACATATACACACACATAAACACACACAGAGATAAGGTGTATCTCTTAATAGAAGCAATGGGTGAAGAGTTCAAATTACAGTGAGAATGTCCACCACCAGAAAAAGCAAATAAGGTTTAGATTCCTATTCAGAAGTGTTTCTGAAAAATCAACTATGTAAAGAAGACAACCCACGTTATATTGCATATTGACAATTTTCCACATAGATTCATCTAGAACGGATCAGAGAAACAGAGCTTCATTTTATGCTTTTGTGTGTGCACCAGATATAAACTTTTATGCGAATACTAAAATGGAGATGGATCCTGAGAGGAATACCACCTCTTTGTTCCCTTTCTACGCAGCTGCAATGTAGACATGGAAATTTGGGTCCTCAGTTGAGAATTATTTATTTATTTATTGCTTAATTATGAGCTATCCAACTCCCAAAGAACTCTGGGTAATTTACAACCAAAGACATCTTATGTTTGAGGCAATCTTTGTGAGTGCCCAACCTTCTATCTTAGGAAATAATTATTTTATGCATCTGTCCTGATCTTTCAAATACCTTTCCTCATACAGTACTTTCCTTATTTCTCCTGATTTCACAATAGTAATGTAAGGAAAAAAAACAACAAAGGTCTTGGCTAGTTTTTCTCCAATCCAAAGTGCTGCCTTATAAAGTAATATACGCAAAAAGTTCCTGGGCATGCAGATTTCACCAAAGACTGTACACTATTAACAAATAATTCAGATTTTATAAAAAGTCACCCCTAAAAAAAAACAAAAAACCAGAAACAGCATGTTTACTTCAAGTAAGAGAATGTGGACTTTTCACCAACATAAATAAACCAGGAATACCAATATAACCCTGGGATTTCATCTGTAGTTTTCTAAAGTTCCAATTAATAGTCCTAATTTCTTTCCATGGCAATGTAGAAATTCAGTTTCAAATAATTAAAAATAAGCAAATCTAATCCTAATTTCTTTCCATGCCAATACAGACATTTAGTTTCAAATAATTTTTAAAAAGGGGGAAAAAGCCGCATGGCAAAAAGCTCTCTCAGACATGGGAAAATACAGAGAATGGTTATTAAGCACACAATTGCTATAGCTTTGATGCAACAGCAATTTAAAAAGAAAGCAAATTCTAAAATGTTTACCATCCGCTGGTTTTAACTACCAGGTTCCTGACCTTAGTTCTAGCACTGTCTTACTGATATCTGGGATTAGTCTGATGAAGAAAGGTTAACGTGATAGGGTTATTTCATTAGTAATAAAGAGTAATGACAAGTCACAACAGCATCTACCTCCCTTACGGGGGAAAAAATCTACTTTAGGTCCGTGCACCTCTGCTCAGTGAACTCATCATGTGCTAATTGGGAACAGGGAGATAAAGGTCATGTACAAAAACAATATAAAAATAATGCACAGCAAAAGAAACAGAAACATTCTCCAATTGCCAAAATGACAGCTGCTAGAGAGAAATGAGGGTGTCAAATACAAGTATCCCCTTGGCACAAGGCTGGGTAGCACAAAACTGTGTTTGCTGGTACTATGCAAGTAGATGTTATCTACTTGCATTTCCTTACCATGGGCAAGGAAATAAATAAATTATGGTGGTTCAAGTTCTTGAGAATTGCTCACATATTACTTATCCTAGCACAATTCTCCATGAATATATACATTCTTGCCTTAATCACCATACATTATTTGTGCTTTATTATGCTATTATTGAACAACAAAATTACCATAAGATGCTACAAAAGAAGCATTTCTGAGTAACAATAGTATTACTCTGTTGATGTTTAATATAGCTCTTATCAAGTATAATACTTTCTTTACATTATATAGATATTCAGGGAATACTCCTACTGAAGAATATCTACAAGCTTACATAAATCAGTATTGGAGGAATTTGATCTAGAATTCATTTTCCTGAAATCAATTTGACTCACATTAACAGAAACATCAAACTTGTCTTATGGATTTCTAAGAACCTTTTTTTTTAACCATGCGTTCAATTATGGTTAACAGAATGCATGGGATGATTTTCTAAGACATTTTTCCAAATGTCTTTATTAGAATAATATTTTTCCTTTTCTCCAAAACATCAAGGCATATCATATGGAGAGCTTATTTCATTTCATATCACACAATAGCATCCAACATCCTAATTGTTATTATACATTAACTTAGTGTCTATGGAGATGTTCAGTCATCCAGGTCATGGTTGTCCCAAAGGTGCTTTTTTCAGGAGGCAACTGGACTTTCTTGTTTCTTCTCTGAAGAAGTTTCACTTCTCATCCAAGAAGCTTCTTCAGCTCTGACTGGATGGTGGGGGAATGGAAGGATTTATCTTCCTTGCATCTAAAATGACCGGCTGTCTTCAAGGAATATAAATCCTTCCATTCCCCCACCATCCAGTCACAGCTGAAGAAGCTTCTTGGATGAGAAGTGAAACATCTTCAAAGAAAAAAAGAAAAGAAAGTCCAGTTGCCTCCTGAAAAAGCACCTTTGGTACATTAACTTAGGTTTGTAGCCATAGTCTACAACTGTAGACTGTTTTGTAGCAACGTTGCAGTCTATAACTGTAGTACATTTTATCCGGATCAGAGCCTGAGTCATACACAATGCAATATAATATTGTAAGTGTGATGTATTAAACATATCCTGATGACCTGAACATGACACTATGCCAAAACAAATAATAATAAACAAACAAACAA
The DNA here is from genome assembly GCF_964194415.1 of Vipera berus. Taxonomy (NCBI): domain Eukaryota; kingdom Metazoa; phylum Chordata; class Lepidosauria; order Squamata; family Viperidae; genus Vipera; species Vipera berus. The sequence goes on from NC_138204.1 coordinate 157,249,524, forward strand.
ACAAAAAACCCTGATCACCTGTTTTAGTGCTATCTACCAATCAGGTCTAAAACATCATCTTTCTTCAATTATGTATAAAAAAAATTATAAAAGAAAACATTAAACATGCTTCCATTGGCACAATTACAGCTTTTTTTTTACTTTTAGTGATAGGTAATTCACGCATTACAGTGGTTTACATGATTGCAAATATAACCAACACATATTTAGGTCTCCTTGTATAGATTAAAATTATAATTATAAAATGCAAATTGTATTTACAGTTGATTGTAAAAAGCACAAACCTGAATAGAGGAAGGAAACAGTCTCCTATTTATATTTGGCATATGAAAACACACAGACACAGACAAACACACACACCTTTTATTCTGTACTTAAATTTGCATTATTTACAGCATTTTTCTATTATTGTATTATCTTCCTTCATGACAAAAGTGACTAAACTTTGTCAGAGCAGGGAAACCTTTAAAGAAATTACTCTATTTAAGCGTATTTCCAGCACCCCCTCCTTAAATACAATAAAGAATACCTTACATTTCTAATTAAATGTTGTTGATGCATGAATTAATGCATACAATGTGCACACAATGATATTCTGTTACTGATCACCCGCTGAACAATAATTCTTGTACATTCCCAGCCTGACAACTGTTCAGTGTTTTGCACAAGATTCTCTAAGGTTCTAATGACCTGTATAAGGCCACACTTTTCAACAAATTCTCTAAATGAATGCTGAGACTGGTTTGCAGTGTTTTTGTTCAGTAGCAGTCACTCTTGCTGATTGTATCCTAAATAATATACTGTGGCCTCAGGCAGTTTTTCCCAGAATGTTTATGATGAGAGCTCATTCATCTAAATCTACTGGCCAATGGAATAAAATAAATCAAGAATTTCCAAAATATAACAATATTTGTGTTCTGTAGATAATTGATGACTGCAGCTGTGCTAATTAAAACCCATCCAAGCTTCATTAATCTTGGTCACTGTGTCCAATTGCTTTCCACCACACCCTGATAGCAAACATTTTACCTTTGCACTTATACTCCACTGTTAGTCTGTAGCTTCAGAATTGTTTTTGCTATAAACCTGTAGTTCTTTTTTTTCTACACGGAAAGGTTTTGAAGCAGCAGAAAACAAAACTAGGTTCTCACAGTCCTTAAAACTGGAAAACTATAACGTTTAATTGTCCCTTTTTTGGGCTACAATTCTTTCAATATCGCTGGGATTTAAATAATCAAACTGCATTCAGGATTTTAAGCCATGGTTATAAACAGATGCAGCAGAGCTGAAATTGCTAATGACAAAGTGCTTTGAAGCTGTTCCTTTAAGAACATTTCTTAAATTCTCCTTTGCTTTTAAGTCCTTGGTCTTGTTGATCACACTGCCCATTTGCAGCTGCCAGGATGTTATCATAGACTGAGAAATAAATTTATCTCTGTCAGTACAGACAATAAACTTAAAGAGAAGATGAAAATACCCAAAACAGAAGTATCTGTTGCAACTTTAAAACAGAAGGCAAGAAAGACATCTCAATGAAGCAACAGATAACTGCTTTTGGAAAGGTAACAAGTTTTGGTAATGTATCTGAATGCTACTTTAAATACAAATATTTGATCAACTCTAACCAAAACAGATGTTTCCTTGTGCACAAGTCTTTGCACAAATGAATGTGAAACATGGAATGCCTAGTGCCATAGGTAGCTATGAAATATTAATCTGGCTACATACAATTCATTATGGGTGCATAATCCAATTTTCTTCATGTGAGATGCTTCCATGGGGAAAACAGTAACTCACTGCCATAGCCTACATCTATGTGTAAAATTATCTGATTCCCTTTGTATAAATGTTTAATTTGGCTTATTAACGTATTTTCTTATAGCACTATTAATACAAATGAAATAAAAATAATTTCTCCTTATTTCTTTGGTATTCTATTTACCAGTTTAAAAGGTTCCCCAACGAAAGAGGGGAATACATCTTCCCTATAGAATTCATAGGTAATAGCCACAGCATACACATATTTTTCTATGTCAAGACAACATTTTTATAGCTGTAGATTTGTTTGTTAAAGAAAAAGAAATGTGTCAAAAACTTGTGGCTCAGATAAATATCTACAGAAATGGCTATAACTAATGTTGGTAACTAAGCTGCCTTGCAGATCATAAATACTAGAAAATATAAATAACTCGAAGAGACAACTCTACAATCTATATTTGAAGAAAAGGGACATTTGAGTAATCAATCATAGGAAGCCAAGACTGTCATAAACACAGTTTATGAAAATACTTGTAAACATTTATTAAATGTAAATTCCTCTTCAAAATGTGTATTATGAGTGATTTCATTTTTTTTCCTTGCAAATTGGAGCATGAAATACACAGGAGCTGATAAATGTATAACTGTGCCTCATTTTAGGATTTTTTTCTCTCTGTTGTACTCTAATGGCTTTGATAGACATCACTGTATAACTAATCCGATAAGGTCTATATTATTCTGAATCTGAGTTTGCAGTAATAATTTCACTATCAAAACCATTATATTATTTAGAACAGAGTTCCCCAATCCTTTCGGCTTTGCAGATCGGTCGGAGGGGAGAGGGGATGATTCCGTGTGCGCAGCCAGCAAGTGAGCACACAGCTCCATTTGCACGAACTCACGCAAATGGAGCACATGGGCATCCGCTCGCCCGCTGTTTGCGCAAGTGGGACTGTGCGTGCCTGCACACTCGCCTACCATTTCTGAGGCCTGGTTGCAAATAGATCACAGCCCATTAGACCAGACATTGGGGACCCCTGGTATAGAACATAATGATGGTTCACTAGGGTAAGACATTTTAGTCACCTAATATACTATCATCACTACCGTTTAAATGTAAGCCCTTTGCTTGCTACTTTGAGAGTGGATAAAAGTCCAGAAAAATAACTATTACCTCCCAAAAGAGCCCAGACTACCGTACACATTTTTTTTTAAAAAAGACTATTGAATCTTCCATGGAAAAACAGGTAGACACAAACAAACTCCCAATTGTTTTATCCCACACAGTATACACAGTTGTATGCATATCTGGGTGGTTTATGAACTGAACTTCAAATCTGGATTAGTTTCCAGATTACCTGCACAGTTATTATGTATCACTGGTCAACCTACTCTAATTTAACTCTCAGTTATTGTTCTTATTATTAGCTAAGTCCTCGATATGCTATAAAACATATAAAAATACAAAACAATTCTGCAGCAAAGGAACAACAACCTAGGATCGTGTTCAGTTCAAACTCCTTTATTTAAAGTAAAACAAGAATACACTGGTCCCATTCAAGTGAAAACGTAAGGCCTCACAGTGATTTTAATCCTTCCTTTGTCCCAGAGTAGAGCAACTGACTACAAGTTTCTCTAAGTCTGTTTCACTTCAGCTTTTCTTATACTCAACTGTCTGCCCCTTCTGTGAAACTTCAGTATCTATGCTACACCTCCTTAGAAATAGAATTTACATTTGTTCTCCTTTGTGAGAAATCATATCTAAAATGTCATTAGACAAGAAGACTTAAGTAGGATTGTGCTTCCCTCACTAGTCACTCATACGTGTTCTGCAAAGCTTAAATCCAAGAGCAGGGTTACTTCTTCCTTTCTGTCTACTGTGTACTAATATGATATCATAATACAGTTATTGAATTAGAGATTGTGTTCAACTAATGTCTCATATCTATCTTGAAGATGTTCAGTAGCTACATAATGAGGAAATAAACTGCCATAGTTCTCAATAAGCTTTCCAGAAACGTGAAGCATAGTTGCCCTTTACGGGAAGAGTCACTGTCTGGATTTAAGCATGGCACTAAATCATGTATGCGGGTTTTTTTGGCTTTTTGCTTAATGTATTTTGTCAACCCAGGCACTATGATTTATAAATCATGGATCATTTTCTAATTGATGCATGAACCCAGTCGACCAATTGTGGCATATTCAGTAACCCACAATTAAGTAAATCATGAATAGCATGATATGTGAACTCAGTCACTGAATTTCAGTAACTCATTGAAGGAATATAAACAATAACAATAATCCCCCAGTGAGGCACTACTTTAATGTGGTTGTAGGGCTTGCATGTTTCAAAGGAAGATGAGAGCTATGCTAGAGGTTCACCCATATTAGACAGGTTTCATTTGAGAAATCAGACGAGGAGTGTCTCCCATAAATGATATGGTGAGACATACTTTAGAGAAACCCATACCGGATCAATCATCACGCAGATCAGTAAGGCCTGCACTAGGGGTTGAAATTCTTGGACATCTGCTGGCAAATGGGCTACAGGACTCGGGACTGTTAGCTGAACAATCAGGGCCAGTGGCTGCAGGACTTCTGGATAAAAACTTGTTTTTACCCTTAGCAAATATACAAAGACCGAAAACAAAGAAATAATGTCAATCATGTTAAATCAAGTCTAACGAGAACAAGATATACAAAGAGAATGCATCAGTTCTGGAAAGAACAACTTCCAGAATCAGAAATAACCAAACAGAGGCTAGCAGATAAACATAGTTTTATAACAGGAAATAAGGTATACTGTATTCTACGGAAGCAAAATAAGAACAACTGGAAAGGTCTAGCCTGGGAAAAGAAAGTGAAGCCTTGCTAGAAGTACAGTTGTTTAGACTGTAGAGGCAAATCAGGGAGGGTTGGAGGGAAAGGAAGCCAGCCTAACTATTAAACTCTTTTCATTCCCAAATAAGACACCCTTTCCTTTGCCTTCTCCTCAGAAAGAACAAAGCCCTCTAACTGAAAAAACAAGAGGAATTGAACCAAAAAATAACTATCTAAAACAGCACAAAAACAACAGAATAAGGTTGCCTACATTGAAACTTGTTCCAAAGAAACAATTAGCACAAATATTAACACATGTTAATAAATGTGCAAATGTCAGTGGCACTAATGGAAGACATAGTTCCTGGTCAACAGTGATACACTTGGAGATGTTAATATCAAGAAAGAAATCTTTCAAGTAGACTCATTTTCATGACTACTGTTTGTCATTGCAGTGATTCCTCTGTCAACAATGCTGAACAAGTCAGGCCAAGGCAAAGTATTACATAGGCAGTACATTAAAAAAAAACCTAGATGGCAAAGCAGGTAACCTAGCAATGACTAAAAGTAGGAAAATTGAAGAAAAAGACAAGAGCAGATAATTCTAGCTGCACAAAGAACATGAACAAGTGCATACAAAGGCAGAATGAGAAGACAGTAACAGAGAAAAAATGCTGTTTCTGCAAAGAAATTGAAGAAACAGTGGACCACTTAAGTTGCTTCAACAAGATTTCATAGAGTGACTACAAAAAATGGCAAGACAAAGTGATAATAGTATATTGGAATATCTACAAAAATATTATTTGCCTGCAAAAAAGAGCTTGTGGGAACGCAAAGTAGAATTATAATGGAAAGTAATAGAAAACGAAGAAGCTAAAGTCACCTGCCACATAGCACTCCAGAATAAACAACTGTTCATAAGAAAGACAAAAAAGTCTGGACAGTGGACACTGCAGTACCCACAGACAACAGAACTGAAGAGAAAGAACTGGACAAAAATCACAAAATACAAAGACCTGAAAATAAAAATAGAATGACTTTGGCAAAAGAAAGCAAAGATAGTACTAACAGGCCTGGGTGTGATTCCAAAACAACTGGAGCACCATTTGAACTCCCCTGATGTTGACAAAATTACCATCAGTCAATTGCAAATGGCAGCTTTTTTGGAATGACTTACATCCTGTGATCTTTAACCATGAAATAACTAGATTTGCCTATTTGAGGTCCTCCAGAAGTAGTTGATAACTGGATAAAAATGCCAGATCCAGTCTAAACAGTTGCTTGACTGTGCATCAACCATAATATACCTGCCCATATAACCCAAAACAGAAGTTAATAGGAAAGATGACAGAAGTAACTATTTCAATCCCAGATTCTTTTTTTGGCTGCAGCAGATCTTTTTGCTTTATAATGTGGTAGGGAATGAAAAATCTAGGCACCACTAACAATTCCAAGGTCAAAATGTCTGCAAATCAGACACAACCGTACAGGCACGAACACTTTCTTCAAAATGCTACAATTAACTAACTAAGCATCTAATTTGTGGAAATCATGATCTGCACATAGGAATTGTACTCAGGCCAGCATTGTCTGTCTTTCTACTAGACATAGTCTCTAGATAAAAATTTCACTGTGTGCAAGTATTTCACAACACCTGCATACAGCAAATACAATATATTGTACTTGAAAGGCAAGATGTAAGTCTTTAAATATTTATTGTGTAAATACATTAGCAGGAAGGTTTTATGCCCAATTTTGTCAACAAATATGTTTAAAAAGGTAAATCTAACACAATGCAATAAAACTGCAAAATGCTTTTTGACCTTCTACTTCCTACAGTCTGTACACACACACACACACACACACACACACACACACACACACAGAGAGAGAGAGAGAGAGAGAGAGAGAGAGAGAGAGAGAGAGAGAGAGAGAGAGAGAGAGAGAGAGAGAGAGAGAATAAACACTTTAATAATACATATCCTAGTGGAATACAAGTGACCCCAGTAAATCCTGCTATTCCTCTATGTGTGGATTTAAAAACCTCATGACTGAGGTGAAAAAACACACATACTTATTCCCATTTTGTACTAATATTTTTTCCCTTTCAGACTTACATCATCACCAATGTCTATTATTTTCTCAAAGTGAATAAGACTTATAATGCAGCCTGGTTTACTATCACCAAAATCTAGCTTATCTGCATTTTAAAAACAAAATCATCTAAAAACAAAAGCCATATAATTGTTAATAAAAATGTAAAGGTTTTTTTAACTTATTTATTTGTTTGTTTGTTTGTTATATTGCCCATCTTCCCTACAAGGTGACTGGGCAGCTAATAGATAGTGGACCTACAATAACTAGCTAAAGAACATAAAAAAGAGAAATATAAATATTACCATATAGTCAGAGAGGGTTTAAGATAGTTTACTACTAATATAATAAATGAAGGCAGAGGAAATGACCACTTATGTAACTACTGGGCGATGTAATTGCAAAACGTGGAATTGTTTTCTTAGATTTGAATAATAAAGAAAGGAAATTTTTCTGATTACAGTAAACTTATTTCAACATGGTGCCATCCCTATCCAAAATGGGCTAGACTACAGCTACCACCTTCCCCAGCAAAGGATGGTAACATTAATTGGGAAAGATAGCAATAATAGTCTAATACATCTAAAAAAATATCAAGAAAGTAGATGGTATTAATCTCACAGCAACAAAGTGGAAATTTAATTTCAATAGGAAAAATTGTACAAGTTAGAAAGGTATGGCAAAGGTATGGGTATGGCAAGATTAAAACAAACCAATTTTAATATAAGAATTTCAGAACTCCCCAGAAATATGCAATATCTAACAAAGAATTAAAAACAGCTGCCAGGACTACAAAATCCTAGTAATATAACCTCGATATTACAGCCATCAGATGTAAATACTCTTTTTAGTAAGCTCAATCCCTGATAATTTGGATATTATCTATGTTCTATAGAAGTGTTTGTTTGTTTTTTACAACAGTGCATATATTTTTGAAAGAAACCCAAGTCTAGCCTGCAGCCCTGGCATTTCCTAGTGGTCTCCCATCCACGAGCTAGCTAATCTAGCTCTATTTAGTTCTCCTGAGATTGGCCAGAATTGACTATATGCTGCCATCTAGTCAGTAACTGCCCACTAGTCAGTAACTGAAGCCAGCACACGGACACATAAGTCTGAAATTAACTACAATCTCAGAAATTAGCCACAGGGCTAAATAGAATTGGATATATTAATGGGAGAAATAACATATTTTATGAAATTTAGGGGAAAATGCTCATTGTAAAATGGGAAAAGTGAATTAGTGTTACGAACAAAAATATAGGGAATGTTTGTCTTCCCAATTATGCTAACAATTTAAGTGGTTACTGTACTTTTCTGTTTGATATATATTTTAGGCAATCTATTACTTTATTCGTCTCCTGTTGTCAGAAATATGTATTTTGTTGTGGTTCCATTCAGTAACTTAAAGATCAATTCACAGAATAAACAATGGTGAATATGTAGTACAGAGCAAAATAACCTGACATCCATGAAACTGTGGGCACAATCACAATGAGCACTAGCCCAGATCAAATTGGTAAGTGAAATTCCATTCAGAAACAAGTCATAGGCATTTAGTGCAAGGCTTTTCAACCTTTTCACCCATTGTACCACTGTTAGGATATGGCAACATCCGAGTACCACCAGTCGCCTAGCAAGGTGTCAAAAACCTGATGACCCCCCAAAAAAGGGAAAAAAGTGAAGTACAGGTAGTCCTCGACTTACAACAGTTCACTTTGTGACTGTTTGAAGTTACAATGGCACTGGAAAAAGTGGCTCCCAAGCCACAGCCGAGCAAGACATCTGCCTGCCTGCCTGAAGTTTTCATTCTTGTATTTCTGTTGAGGATTGGCAGCAGGGGTGGGGTGGGGGGTGTTTGGTTTTTATTCCCCCTGTCTGCTGGGTGGTTGCAGCAGGTTTTGGTCCCTTCCCTTGAAAGGGACACCATCTGGTAGCAGTAAAAAACAGAGGTGCCATTTTGCTCTTGTTTACCCCCCCTCCCCCACGAATAAACTTACATAATAGCCTCTTTGGAGAAGATACCAATTTTGCTCCCCCACAGACCCCTGGATCAGACCCCCACACAGTCGTTTTCCCTTGCAACCCCCCCTGCGCTAAAGATCCCATTTTTAGCTATTAGTTCCAGACCGCTTATTATAAGCCTCTCTGGATTCCTTTCGCAACGTAATGGGCACTTTGGATCTGGTGTTCCTGGGAAAGAGGTCAGTCATGTGTTTGTGTGTGGGAGGGGGGGAACCCAACCGATTCAGGCAGAATTTTTAGTGGATTTAAGAGCAACCCATTGGAACTGCGGGACCTCTCACTGCAAATTGCACGCCTTAGGCATGTGGTTTGTGGGGCGAACACAGCACGACTACAGTATGCGGCGAAGGCGGGGGTGGGGGGGTGTTGAAGAAAAACTCCCAAAAATAGACCGCCGGAGGATTAGGGTGTGGAAAAGCCATAATACGGACCTAGAAGAAATCGAAGCATTAAACTTTGCAGCCTGGAGGCCACACCTGTGTTTATAAATCTGGTGGGTAGGTGGGGGGAGAACAACAGGAAAGGAAGGGTGGGAGATAGGGGAAAAAATGCAAGCGGAGGTGCTAAACTGGGCAAAAGCAGAGCGGGCGGGAGGAAAGTTCACCCTATCTTGCTCGGGATGAGGGAGGAAAGAAACTGGCTGCAACACGCCCCCCCAAAACACCCACAATCCTCCTCCAGGCATGGCGGGGGCAATTGGGAAATTACAGTAGGCTGGGTTGAGAGAACAGAGGTTGTAGTTCCAGCCTCTAGAGCGCCCAGCTGATCGGCGGAGATGTGCCGGGCTGCCGGTGTTCACAGCCGATGCTCCCAGCTGTTCAGCGGCACCAAAGCCAGGCCGCCAAGACCCTCAGCTGGTTGGCAGCAGCAGGGAGAAGATACCAGCTCTCCCAGCTGTCCAGTAGCCTCGATACTAGGCTGCCAATGCTCCCAGCTATTCAGCGGCGCTGGGGCCGGGCCACAGAGATCCTCAGCTGGGTGGCGGTGGCGGGAAGAAGATACCGGCATTCCCAGCTGTCCGGCGGTGACATCCCCTCCCCCCCGGTTGCCTCCTTTTGTTGGGAGGGGGTCGAGGGAGCCCGCTCTGGCTGTGGGCCCTGTGCAGCATCCTGGCTCTGCGCTGCATAGCCCGCAGAGGCCCTGCTGGCTGGGCGCCTCCAGCCGCGACCACTCACTTATCCATTGTAGGAATTTGACAAAACTGATCAGCTCCATGGTGGGCCCCAGATCCAAACTAAACATTTTTAGCGGGGAGCGAGCAGAGCGCAAAGGGAGGCATCTCTTTCGGTTTCTCAGGGCAGAAGGGGCAGTTAAGGCCAAAGGGGCTGCCTGCCTCCTACCTGATTCACTTGCTCCGGGCTGGCACAGCCTCATGGCTGGTGGTGCTCTGCCCTGCGGCAGGAGCGGCGGCTGCAAGGCGTCAGCCCCGCTGCTGGTGACAGTCGTCCTTGGAACTGCAGGAGGACCGCGCTGGCTCGGCCAGGAGCCTTCGTCCAGCCAAGCCCTTTCTAGTAGCGGGCAGTGACCTCTTCCTCCAGGACCCGCTCTATTTTCTGGGCAGAGGGGGAGGAAGACGAGCAAGACACTCGCCCTTCTGAAGTAAGAAGGGGGGAAGGGTGACACAGATCCTGCACGAGAAGCAGTTGCTGCACAACAACTCCCTGGGGAGGGCGGGGCCTCACTCTGCGCCTGCCTTCTTCTCACGCTTTCGGTAGGGTTCCTGCAGGCCGCAGCCAAGCAGCATGTATTCCAGCAGCAAGTGAGCTGGGAAGGAGCGGAAAGGGAAGAGGGGAGTCGGGGGGAGGAAGGCAATGCCTTGTACCACCAGCCAGGTGCTCGTGTACCACCAGTGGTATGCGTACCATCAGTTGAAAAGCTGTGATTTAGTGCATCCAATTGTATGCGGATAACCTGCAAGAAAATCTACCAATGAGTCCAGAAGAAGACTGGTTTCAACCCAAATGACTCTAAGGAATTACTATTTACAAGAAGAGTAGAACTTAGGACTGATGTTCATCACCATATAAATCAGATCTTCCCAAATTTGCATGTGCTAAATCTGTGGAAGTATACAGCTTCTGGAATTTTCTACCGCCATAGCTACTAGGTCGCCTGGCAATAAATTCTGGTCTGAGGTAAACTGTTATAAATGAGCTATTCTGTTAGAAATACAGGAACCAGTAATCTGCCCTGGAGCTGTCCATAGTGCTAAAGACTATACCCCTCAAATGCCTGATCTGGTATCTGCTCCTCAAGACACAGTCTCCAGCTCAACATTTGGTCTGCTGTTTGATCAGGCCACAGGTTTTTCTCAGCATGTTTTCACAAATACAGTCAGCTTCTAGTGATCAAGGCAAGCCAGTTTATATAATGTCTACAACAAATTATTAGTATTAATTATTAATTATTAGTATTTTAAAAAGAAACAAATTTTCCCATTAAAACATTTGGAAATGATATTCCTAAAATTTTCTGTTCAAAGGGTAATGTTAGCAGTTTGGAAAATCTGTGCCAACAAACTACCAATTTTTTCTTCTCCTTATGTCTCATTTATGGCATCCTTATTAGTTGGTTGAATAGGCATATGTGGAATATGCAATTTTCTGCTGATATAAAATCAGACTAGACATACATTAACCTCAAAGTTTTGGGGATTCCATGCAATCATCTAATTCAACATGTTTTGAAATAGAATTGATGAACCCTAATCAGAGTTGACAAACTCTAACTCAGTACATTAACCTCAACAATTGGGGATTACTTGCAATCATCTTATTCAACATGCTTTTTCCCCCCCAATGAAAAGTTGAACTAGGTGTATTACCTATCTGTCTACTTTTTCAAAATTAAAACTCTTTACAAGAAGAACTCTTTTACCTGTTGAATGGAAGTTGACAGAAAAGGGGAAACCGGACTGAGGAATGGGTGCTACTAATGTTGTGGAATACCATTCCTAGCATCTTTGCCCATGTTTCCTAGCAATGCTGGAAGTTGCATTTTACATTTGGAGCAACCTAGGTTTTCTGTCCCTGATAGATGGAACTGAATCTGGTTAACTTGTATTTATCAACAGCTGAAATGCAAATACATTAAAACAAAGAAAAAGAAACTGGATTTCTGCACTTTTGCCTTATTCACCTATTCTTTTCACCTGTTCTCCGACAGGCTCACAAATAATAATTACAGATTGAAAAAGAACAATGCGAAGTTGTAAACTCTGATTGAAGAGCCAGTTATATTCATAAAATTCAACCCCTAGGCTTGTTAAATCTATGATTATAACAGAAAAATAACAATAACACATAGATTAATGATAATATTACAATATTTAGAAAGATTCTCTAGAGGAGTTTTATTTCAATCCTGAATGAAAGTTATTTCTATAGTCTTCTCTTTAAGGGAGACACAGTATACTTGAGAATAAAATTGGAAAAAGAACAGAAATTCATTTCAACATGGCATATTTCTGAAAGGGTTAATAAAACAAAGGAAAAATGTAAATGTACGTAAGTAACTGCTGCAGAATTACAATGTTCAAAATGTTTAAAATATTTTCAAGAACCTACATATGGATGAGTGTAATCTATTTATTGGTACCTTAGAGTGTGTCAGAAATTTAGATGCTGTCCCCTTGTGATATATTTTGCACTTGCATCTCTGATTAAGTTGCAAAGCTATAAAATTACATGCAAACAGACAACTCCCTATAGATTCTACATTATAGGCTTGGTTGGCTGCTATTCTTAACAAATTTCATACAACATTTTAGAGAATTTCTAAAAATGCTACGGTTTGGAAGGTGACTAAAATAATGGATGTTTTAACTATAAATAAAGTGCTGCAAATAACCAGAATTATAAATCTGGTCAAAGAATAACTGTACACACCAGCCTGCGTAGAATGTCTAATTCAAGCTTAAAAAGAAATTAAGTGACTCTTGGAAGGGAGGCTGGGGAAAGATGTCTTCTTTAAATATTGTTTTTAAAAAGAAAATTTAAATAAACATCTGTTGTTATCCACTTAAGGTGAAATTCATCATCTTGGTATTTCCCAATATGCTGAACTTTCATCCAATTCAAATTCTTTTTCAGCATGACTCTATTGAATAGGGATTATAAGAATTCAAATCCAGCTATACAGAGGCTGCCAAAGATGTCTATAACAAACTAAAGTGATGTGAAAATAATGATATATTCATCATGATGTTATCATACAATAACAAGATTATGTATTTACATCATGATTTCTGATGCAAATACCTAAGTTGCATCATTTGAATGAGGATTTTATGATGCATTTATCAATGTTTGTCTCCCCCTCTAGTGGATGACCAAGAATGGCATCAATTTGGGGGGGGGGAACTGAATCAGAAATTCTTTACAGGAACTGTCAGAATAATGTGTAAGCAATTTCCAAGTTGATTTAAAGCAATCCAGATTTTATGCAAAATTCTTAATCTAACATGCAATTTACTGGAAGATTGCATTAGCATATTTCTTAGCTCTGTTGGAGATAATTATGAAATACATATGGAAGAAAGGTATGTTTCAATGTGTGTTTATCTATATATTACTCATTAAAATCTCATACTTTATTTACAATGTTTAAAAATTAAAAAACAAAAACACCTAATACAGAACCCATGATTTGTTTTCAAATATTCACATATAGTTCTCTGTTTGAATACCTGGATTAAAATTTGTCATATAATAAATATTGCAACTGGTAAAAAAATTGGATACAGAACTTAAGAAAGACCATAGTACCCAAGCACAGTTTGATAACACATTTTGTCATGACATCTTTTTCAACAAGACATTTTTTAGCTATTCAAGTTATTAAGTAATATGGAAAGAATGTCTCATTGGCTTCTTCCAGGGGTTTTTCCCCCAAATTCCCAGGTCACTCAATTTAAAACTAATCTTACTAATACAATTAGCAGCAAAAAGATATTTGCCAACTATTTTGTCTAACACATAATGCAAAAGAATCAAAATGACCCTTTTGTTTTTATCTTTCATAGGAAATTTCACAATTAACAGAAATGCAAGGGAACGCCACTCTACTGGTGGCTACTGTAAAGCAGGGGTGTCAAACTGCCGGCCCACGGGCCGGACGCATCATCCGGAAGCCACATCCACCCCATTGCCGGCAATGGCAAAACCATCCTGATACATTGCACGACGTCACATGACGTCACGAGTTTGACATGCCTGCTGTAAAGGAATAGGAACTACTTTAAGACATGAATTCCTCAAATGTCTTTCTTAAAAATCTACATTAGGCCTAGGGTAAGTTTCTCTGTTTGGCTATTCCTTTCCTACAAATATGTGGTTCATGTTTTCAGTACAAGCAGGGTGTTTACATATTCTAGGTTTATACAAATTTGAGACAAGCACATGTTCCATTTACTTGAAACTGTTTTCATTTGGGGGGGATCTGAGTGGGGAGACATGGTAAATAAAACTAGAACAAAGTGAAGTGATTTTTTTTCTAAGCCATTTCCTTATCGCATACTTTTTAAAACAAATATAAAGATGATATATAGTAATTTCCATGCCCAGGCAGAAATGTTAAATTACAAGGGGGAAAGCTATGTTAAGCAGTTCAAAATAATTTGTAATCCAAGAGTTAATACACACAAACAGCTACATCCACACACATCAAAGCTCAAAAAGAAGAAACAACTGTATCTAACATGAATAATCCCTTAACCTGAATACTCTATTTTACTGAAGATTACCCAAAAGTATAAGGCATATTTCTACCACTACAAATGCAGTCTGAAATTTATTCCATTATATAGGGACCATCTTAGCCTTATGTTTTTTTCAAGTGCAGTTATCTGCAAGGAATCTGCACCTAAGCTTCCATGTGAACCAGGATCTAGGGGTGGGGGCAGGGGCTTCTCCTTGGGGATAATCATGCTGATGATCTCATGTAAGTAGAAATCCCAGTTTATTTTAGTGATATGGGAAGAGCATCTGCATGGTCTGAATTCTGAATGGAGTTTTGTGTTAACACTAAAGTACCTTTGCAGGGATGAGGCAGAGTGCAAGGAAGATGGGGAACAGACTTACAACTCTGCAAAACAAAGAAAAGAACTTCACAGTGTTTTTAAGTTTCATGTATAATGAAACTTATAATAAGGTTGCCCTTGAGATCTGGGTAGCCTCCACCCTGGTGGTGTTTCAGATGGCCCTAAAGATCTGGCTTTTTGCCTAGGCCTTCGGTTAAGATAGGATTAGCCCCTTCAGAGCAGTGGATATATCTTCCTGTTCACAGGTGCCACCTGCTAATTAGGCAGGAGCTAAGTGTCTAGGAAGAACCTCAGATTGTGAGTCCCTTTTAAATGCGGAGGCACGACCCCCGTTCAGAGTTACAGATGGAAAATACCAAAAAACTGGGTGACTCAAACAGTGGGGAAGACTTCCAGTAACTCATAAGAAAGCTAGGTGGAAAGGTAAATCTTACAGCTCTTTTCCCCCACTCCCCCACTCTTTGGAAAGCTGACCTTACCACTGGGATAATTAGCAAGAAGAGAATTGATGTTTGTATTTATATTTATTGGAGAGGAAAGGATTACAAGAAAATAAGCAGTTACATAATGGAGACCACACATCAAAAGGAATGTCCTAATGCCACTTATTTGCCTAGCACACTCCCTGCACGTCACCTGCTAGGCAAAACAAAGCTTGTAGTATGAAACTGATTAGGGTCTTTTCAATTTTGGGCAGCAGCTGCTAGGTAGACCAGCCTTCTAAGAGACATGTTGTACTGTGGATAAAAAGAGCTCAGGAAGAGACAGCCTATTCAGACAATCTCTCTGTTCTAAGAGGAACAGGACTTGTACTAAATGACAGGTGAACATATGAAAGCAAAACTCTATGAAGGCTGTAAATGTGGGCATTGGTCACAAAGTTTATTTTTTCATCGCCACTGTGACAAAAAATAGTCACTGTCTCAGGCAGTTGTTAAATGAATATAGAACATAGAATTATGGAAGGGACCTCAGTGGTCTTCCAATCCAACAGGAGACCTTACATTATCCCGATCAAATGGCTGTCCAATCTATTTCTGAAAACTTCCAGTGAATCTATTGATTAATTATTCTCAAGTGTCAGAACATTTTTCCTTACTTGTAGGTTAGATCTTTCTTTTACAAGCTTCCATCCATTGCTTCTATCTTGTCTTTTGGTGCTTTGGATAATAAGTCAATCCTCTCTTCTTTGTGACAACTACTCAAGTGCTGGAAGACACTTACCATGTCCCCTTCCCCTTCCCCTCCAATCCTTTTCTTTAACAAGCTAGACATATCTAGTTTCCTCAATTGTTCATCTTATGATTTAGCCTCCAGACTCTTTATCCGCTTTGTTGCCAACTATTTGTACTACATTTGATGAGCAACTTTTACTTGCCTATAAAGAAAGTCATGGAACTTAGCAACTACAACCAACTTTCATTCTTGCTCCCCAAACAGACAGATATTTGGTTTGCCTATTACATTAAAAGCAACAAAATCAATGGCAAACTTTAGTCTACAAGGTGACAAAATAATAGCATTAGGAGAGGCTGGGCAGGGAGAAAATAAGTAAACACGAGAAAGAAAGGAGAAAGCATCAACAGATATATCAATCACACTAAAACATGTTCAGTGGAGATACTGTATTGTTTGCAAGGTCATCTCTGGATTTCTGTAAAACTGTTAGCACTATGAACATCAAAGGAAAGGCGTAGTCAACTCAGTAGCAGTTGCTTCAATGGACAAATATTGCTCACACACCTTATTGTATATCCTGAAGGATTTAAATCTATGTCCATTGACACGTAATCATACTAACCCAACATCAAATAAATCATAATTTTCCTATAAGCAAAGAATGAAGACTTCATTCAGATGTTTGTTTTCCTTTGAGTTCATCACCAAAGCAGATGATCTTACTTTCCCAAAGTGACGCCTACCCTTTTCATCACACATCACAGAAAAAAGGACAGCAAAGGGATATTTTTTTCCACTTCCCCCCCCCCTTAAACCAAAATAGGGTTGGTAAAACTAACTTTTAATGTGAGGGCTAAATGTAAATTGCTACGGCATATGCATGCTAGGTCACTAAAGCAACGGTAGCTAAACTCAGATGTGACCTAGCAACCCAGGTGCTCAGGAAAAGTGCTGTTAACAGTAAGGATTGATGATCTAATCAAACTGTCACACTCAGATCCTCAGCAGGATGGTTGGAGGGGAGGGGGAGGAGGATAATATTCAGAAAGCAAGCACATGCTTAGTGTTACTTTAAATTGATGCTGACATTTTCAATTGTAAAAAGAATTTTTTTCCTAAGTAATATAGGAAACAACTCTCCTAACCTTCCGGAGGATATCAGATAATCAGAGACCATGTTTTGCAAAAGCTAACTTCTTTTAAAAAAAAATAGAGGAAAGAAACACGAGGCTTTATGAAATGCTTATTTTCATCTTTCAGTTATTCAAAAAGATAGTCAGAAATCTATTTTTGCCTTTGTCAATATTATTCAGTACCTCAGATACAAATACCAAGAAACAAAATACAAATGGGCACACACATACGATAGAGAACCAATTAATAGATCCATTGCATTTTTCCTAGTATTTTACCCTTTTTTCTGACTTTAATGAAATTCTAAAATTAAACATTTTTAACACAATCTGATACTCCAAAGAAATATACCCCACAAAGATCTCAGTGGGATATTAACCTGGTTTATGCATAATATTATTAGCATATGTTTATTTACAACATATTTATTGCTCAAGAAAAATAACAAACTCACTCACTATATATTCTTAAGAGATGTACTATTTATCCTTGCACTTCTCTGTATACTTATTCACCACTACCTTAGTAGGCATTTTACAGACATGTATAAAAATGCCGTTTATTTTACTGATTTATTAAAAATATTTATGGGCTACCCACTATTTAAAGAAGTCCATAAAATGTTATAATCTATAAAATAAACAAAATAAAAACTACCAATAAAACCAAGACATTGTAATAAAACATTGTAAACTTTAATAGCTACTAACTATAGTAGTAAGAACAATAATATTCTAGTAAGAACTATAAGAAAACTTAGGTGACAAAAGACACTTAAGGTCCTGAACGTGAGACTAAAAAGTCAGAGGTTCCACAACATGGAAGGCTCTCTCTTGCATCCTATATTTCTCCCCCGCCATGGGACACTGAGAATCCTATTCAGAAAAAAAATATCTATTCCTCTGTGAGGGACAAGGGCGTTCGAAGCTGTGATAAATAGGCACCAGCACTGGAATTTTATGTTCTGGAGACCATCTCATTCTATACCTTCTGCAGTTTCTGAGATATCTTCAAGAGCAGACCTGGTAGTAGTATAGATAGTCCTTACTACAATTCATTTAGTGACCTTTCAAAGTTACAATGGCATTGAAAAATGGGACTTATGACCGTTTTTCACATTTATGACCATTGCAACATCCCCATGGTCATGTGATCAAGATTCAGATGCTTGGCAACTGGCATGTATTTATGACAGTTGCAGTGTCCCATGGTCATGTGATCAACTTTTGCAACCTTCTGACAAGCAAAGTCAATGAGGAAGCCAGTTTTACTTTATAGCCATGTTACTAACTTAATAACTGCAATGATTCCCATAATAACTGGGGCAAGAAAGGTCATATAATGGGGCAGAACTTACCTTAATAATTGTCTTGCTTAGTGATAGAAATTTTGGGCTCAACTGAGGCCGTAAGTGGAAAACAACCTGTACTGCAACAATAAAAAATAAAAATGGCTATCTATCTAGGAAGAGTTGCTGCTCCAGAACCAACCACAGCAGTTGGCACTAATAGGCTCTAGGCCAGACATGTCAAACCCGCAATGGGTCCGGCCCGTGAGCCGGCAGTTTGACACCCCTGCTCTAGGCCTTAGATGACAAAGTACACCAAGACCATGCATGTGAGAATGCAACCTCATTGAGAATAAATGTTTTAGTCAATATTTCAGCATGTGAGCCTCCTTGATTCATTGGAATTCAACTTCAGCTACACATAATAACTGTAATCTTATATTCTTGGCACCAGTTGGACATTGGGGTGAGGTGTTACTTCTAAATAAGTGTGAAAAATAAGGCCTTTTATTCTTCCCTGTCTATGTATGGACAATGAATGAAGCAGAACCCTACTGACAATGTTGATTTAAATTAATTCATTACATTATTTACTGCAGATTATTTTTGGTCACATCCTTCCTTGATAGTGGCCCCCAAAGACACCTAATTTTCCTTAATAATTCAAAAGCACTTAGCCTAGTGCCACCTTCGTATTAAAATTGAACAACTGAAAAAATATATTGCTTGTAGTTCAAGCAACCTTCATGCAGTGCCTGGCTTTTTGGAAAATAGCACATTTCGGTGACAAAAACACATGTTCTGCGTGAAGATCTGAACCAAACAGCAATACCTTCCTTATATGTTTATTTTAATATAAAGCTCCTAAATGAACATTTCAACACTGAGACAGCTGCAGTCATTCAACACATACATTTTATATAAGTAACCCTATGCATTTGTACAATAAAACAAATAAACAAAAATATTCTATGATATTTCAGATGACTCTAATGAAGGTATTATACTACTATTGTGAAAAAGATAAAATAAATAGACACAGGATACTTTATTCAATATACAACTATAGTTCATTAGATTTGTATGTGACCATTTTATAGGCTCACTAACTAGCTGGGTTGTTAAGGTTCATTTTTATACACTCTGCGTGTGTGTGTGTTTGTGTGTGTGTGCGCGTGTCTGTCTGTCTGTATCTATACAGAGTATGCACCTGCGTTCTTGCTTGTTTCTTTGGCAATGAATTTAAATTTAAGTTATACATGTATAAGTATTATTTATTCAACTGAAATTGCATTTTATTTACAAAACATTACATGTCTAAGTGCTGGGACGATTTGGGGAAAGACGCCCAGAGCAGAAAAGTATTTTATTTATTTATTTATTTATTTATTTAATTTATATACCGCCCTTCTCCCGGAGGACTCAGGGCGGTGAACAGGGCAATACATAAAAACTAGATACAAAAATTAAAAATTATTAAAACGTGATTAAACAATGCCCATAATAAATTAATACAGATTAAAAATTGAAGTCCATTTATAAAAATCCCACCCCGTCCCATCAGGCCAGGCCAGCTTGTTTAAAGAGATGGGTTTTAAGATCGCGCCGGAAGGAGCGGAGATCGGGCGCCATCCGGAGCTCGACCGGAAGATGGTTCCATAAATCCGGTGCACCCACAGAGAACGCCCTCCCCCTGGGGGCCACCAGTCGGCATTCTTTGACCGATGGCACCCTGAGGAGGCCCTCTCTGTGGGAGCATACTGGGCAGAGGGAAGTTGACGCCGGCTGCAGGTGCTCCCCAAGGTATTCCGGACCCATGCCATGAAGGGCTTTGTAGGTCATTACTAACACCTTGAACCTCACTCGGAAGACAACTGGTAGCCAATGCAGCTCGCGGAGCAAAGGTGTGACATGGGAGTATTGGGAAACTCCCAATACAACTCTCGCGGCTGCATTCTGTACCAGTTGGAGCCTCCGAGTGGTCTTCAAGGGTAGCCCCATGTAGAGAGCGTTGCAGTAATCAAGACGAGAGGTCACGAGCGCATGAGTGACCGTACGTAAGGCATCCCGGTCTAGATAGGGCCGCAACTGGCGCACCAGGCGAACCTGGGCGAAGGCCCCCCTAGTCACAGCTACTATATGATCTTCTAGGGAGAGCTGTGAATCTAGGAGGACTCCCAAGTTGCGAGCCCTATCTACAGGAGGTAATAACTCACCCCCCATAGTGAGGGGTGGGATATCCTGAATATCCCGAGATGCCGGTACGCACAGCCACTCAGTCTTGTCAGGGTTGAGTCGAAGCCTGTTCCTCCCCATCCAGACCCGGACCGCCTCCAGGCACCGGCACATCACGTCGAGGGCATCACTGGGTACAGATACACAAGCAGAAACTCCAGCTAACAGTATACATTAGCAAGCAGGCTTCAATTCTTGCTATCAAACTGTAAACAAAAAAGAAAAATAAGCAAGTAGAAGCTGACCTGAAGAATCTCTTCTGGGTTCCTGAACACTATTGATGGTCAAAGAACACAAGACTAGAGCAACACAACACAGTGTTAGTTACCTGGTGTAAGTCAAGGTGCTGGTAATGACCTATAAAGCCCTAAATGGCTTGGGTCCGGACTATCTAAGGGAACACGTGCATTGGCTCTTTGATCTGTTTGGTCCAGACTGTGGGGTTGTTAATTTAGCTGGGTTTTAGATTTACTCTTGGGGCTTGAATTTAATTTAATTGTTTTAATTGATTTTAATTTTTGTATTTCATGGTTTTAACTGCCCTGTAAACCGCCCTGAGTCCTACGGGAATAGGGCAGTATACCAATTCAATAAAATAAATAAATAAATAAATAAATAAATAAATAAATAAATAAATAAATAAATAAATAAATAAATAAATAAATTCTCTGTGTTCAAAAACTGGGTGGAGAATTGTTTTTCCTGTGTTCTAGGTCCCTAGATTATCAAGTTTATCTTCCAGTGTTTCTAGTTTACTAATAATCTGTGGTATAGCTGTTACCTTCTGCATTACAAATGAGGCACAAACACTCCTTTGTGGGGGAAAATATGTGCTCAAACCTAGATGAACTTCCCTCAATCTACTCTTTATTGCAAAATTAATTCACTGCCCTGGGAAGCATTCCTATGCTTACAGAGCTGGGAATGTTTTTTATCCTCTGAGAAAACTACTTCTCTGGGAGTGAAAATTTGCATACTTCACCATTTTATTCAATTATTTTCCTCAATAAAAAACATCAAACCTTTGTGCTAAATTTAAAATGAATTACAATTTTGCTGAAGGTTTAATTGCTAAGTAATTTGTTTGAACAGTTTAAACAATTTACAATTTAGTTAACATAAAAATTTGTGGGCAATCATATGGGAAAACTCATAAAACCACAGCTAAATTTCAGTAATCAAAGTTTTATAGACTGAAATAGCCCTTAACTAACAAATTATCATTATGACTTGATGTTAACTGCACAGTTATATTTTAATACATCTGAAAACATATGGAACATATACCAAAAATGCCCTCAAACCTAGAAAGTTTTTTTAATCATTTTATTTTATCAGTACATATTTACAAAGTATTATAAGCTCCAAAACCTGTTTAAATGATTCCAAAAGCTTTCTTTCTAATTATGTTTTTAGGAACAGAGGGAATGGCAATTAGTTATTAATGTGATAAATTTACAATTAAACTGTGAGAAAATCAGCACTTTACCATAGTTCCCATTACAGTCCATCCTATTTAAGATATGAATACATCAATGAGGAAAATTATTCCATACTTACTTGAAACAAATAAGATTTAGTTTTAATTTGCTTAATTAATTTAAATTTTAGAGACAGCCAGTTTGGTGTAGCGCTAGGCTGGAAACCAGGAGACCATGAGTTCTAGTCCCGCCTTAGGCATGAAAAATCAACTAGGTGACTTTGGGCCAGTTACTCTGTCTCAACCCAACTCACCTCACAGGGTTGTTGTTCTGAGAAAAATAGATGGTGAAAGGACTATTGGCATGCTCACTGGTTTGAGTTATATATGGAGTAAAAAGGAGAGAAAAGGTGGAACTAAAATCTAAAAAAAAAACTGCACTTGCTTGAAACAAACAAGACCTTTACCACCAACAACAAAAAACCCCAAGCAAGAAATGCAGAACTCAGCCATTCAGATAACCCATTATTACATTTTTCTTTTTCTGATTAAAAGTTCTATAGGTAATCCTCGACTTACAACAGTTCATTTAGTGACTGTTCAAAGGTATAACAGCGCCGAAAAAAGTGACTTATGACTTTTTTTCACATTTACGATCATTGCAGCATCCCCATGGTCATGTCATCAAAGTTCAGATGCTTGGCACCTGATTCATATTTATGATAGTTGCAATGTCCTAGGCTCATGTAATCACCAGCCTTCTGACAAGCAAAGTCAATGGGAAAGCCACGTTCACTTAACAGCTATGTTACTAACTTAACAACTGCAGTGATTTACTTAACAACTTTCGCAAGAAAGAGCGTAAAAAGGGTAAAATTCATTTAACAACTGTCTCACTTAGCAATAGAAATTTTGGACTCAATTGTGGTCGTAGGTTGAGGACTACCTGTACAAGTCCACAAACTTAAGTATAGTGGCATTTAGCAGGTAATTTTTTTCTGTGTCATTCACCCAGCTTGTTTCACTTTGGCTTAGCATTATCTCCTCCAGATCATACTTGAAGCCTCTTGTAAACCCGTCAAATGGTGATTTATGGTCCAAGCCACAATTAAACAATTGCATAGCACTACTGGCTGACTAATTTCTCTAGGTTTTGAATGCAAATATATAAATAATGATTAATCATGAGAGTTGTTTATTACCTCCAGCATCAGAAGTATGAAGTATCTTTAAATACTGGTTTGGAGGAGGGATACCTATCACACTTATATTGTAATTGTGAGAGTCCCATAGAATCTCAGCCACTTGGAGAACTAGATAGCATAGACTTTTAGTTTCATCCAGCAGCATTCTTATGTTAAGATGAAGAAATGCTTTCTTGATGGTGTGCATTTGAAGCTCTTTCTCTTCGCTTTGGTAGAATGATGGAGGACTCCAATCACAAAGAAATACAGACATGGTTCCCTTCTTTGAGATGAACCAGGAGGCCATATTATGTGATATGGACAATTAACACTCCTGCACCAACACAGCTACTTATTAGAAAATATGAACCTAAGAACCTCACCAGCAATGCAAAAAGCCTGGTCTAACTGATCATTTTATTATAACATGTATAACAATGTGTTGCCAATTATCCAATTTAATTATATAAGACTTGAGTTTTCATGGCTTTGCCCTGACATTTTATGTACATCACAGAAATTTCATAGAAATCAAA
>NC_138204.1:157278233-157403233 GCF_964194415.1 Vipera berus
AAATGTATACTCTGTCACCCGAAAGAAATGTCAAAGGATTAGCATATCTCCTGCAGGAAAGAATGCACCTAAGAGTTTTCAGAAATTAAACATTTGCACAACTCAAATTGCCCAGCTTGGTAGCAGTACTTTGGCCTTGCAAAATGCTAAACAGGGCCAAAAGCTTGTTTGGAAGATGGATGGCAGACCACAAAAAACACCCTAAATGAAGCCTGGACTAGAAGGTAATGAAGCACTACTTTCACATGTAGTTAAAATAAGTGAAGCAGTACTTAAGAATGTCTTAATTTTTTCAAAGCCCATTTTAAAGTATAACATACAGTATTTGTTTCTAGCCCTCAACACAAAATAAAATTTGACTACCAGGTCTTACAAATGTGTTTATGATTGAAGAGTTAGAATATGATCTCTCTATCTTATGTAATTCACTGTTAATTTTCCCCTCTATGAATGTACTACTAATATCTTCTTTTCAACAGGGTGTCCCAGTGTCCTAAACATACTGGACAGCTGTAAAAGAGAACATGATGGAAATGTTACTTGAATTTATCTCCTAAAAAAGAAAGAGAAAAAGATATAGGGTTTCCTGCCTGAGCAGGGGTTGGACTAGATGACCTCCAAGGTCCCTTCCATCATCTTCTTCTTCTTCTTCTTCTTCTTCTTCTTCTTCTTATTATTATTATTATTATTATTATTATTATTATTATTATTATTATTATTATTATTATTATTATTATTATTATTATTATTATTATTTATTATTATTATTATTATTATTATTATTATTATTATTATTATTATTATTATTATTATTATTATTATTATTATTATTATTATTATAGAAAGACATGCCAACAATCTAGTGGATGTATCAGTTATATTAGGATGAGACAGCCATCTTCATGGTCATGTGAATGTGAAAACGGATAACCATAATTATGAAAATGAATACAGCTAGTTGGCTAATGTTTTTTCATGGAACTATATAACAGAGTGCATAAATGAAGCAGAAGCACCAGCTGTGTGTGTAAATCTGTGATTTGATTTAATAGATGAAAAAGAAAGAACATAACTAAGACCAAATGATTTCTAAAAAATTTACACGGAAAAATTACTCTAAAACATGAAGATTTCATATTTGTCTCTTTTCCTGACATTGACCTTTATACAAAAGCATTCAGGTATTTATTGCTCAAATCAATAGGTTAACTGAATATATAACAATGGTGATGACCTAAACACCAGTGGCCTTGAAATATAGGATTAAGTGACAGTTCAGAGATACATCCAAAATGACAATAAGTACTTTAGAAGATTTTTCCCCCCTGATTCTATGTCTATGAATATATGTGTGTGTTTCTGCATTGGAAACCGGGGGGGGGGGGAGGAGGGAGAGAGTAGATACAAATTATCTCTGAACTCAATTAGTTTGCAGGTCCACAACTGCTCTATCTTAGTAGGGTTCAGTCTAAGCAGTCCATAACACCTAGACAAGATTGGTCACAAGTTGCCACACTCTAGTGCAGGCATGTCAAACTCGCGATGTCACATGACGTCGTGCAACATATCGCAACTTTTTCCCCATTGCCAGCAATGGGGTGGGCGCGGTTTTAGCATGATGCATCCAGCCCGTGGGCTAGCAGTTTGACATGCCTGCTCTAGTTGAAATGAATGGGCGAAGAGATACCTAGAAGGGTTTTCCTTTCTGAGTTGAGAATTCCATTTGGTGGTAGTGGGTGGGCCTCTATCAGGGCTTCTATGATACTGGCCAAGAGTTCAGAAATCTAAGTAGCAACAGCATCTATTATTGTGTGTATAATGTATGTATGTATGATACATGCATACAAATTCTATGTAGGCAAATGACCTCCCAACAATTTTATTTAAATGCTAAACAGCTAAAAAAAATCTGGCTAGGGCTTATTTTGGGGGGAAAACACGGTATATGTTCATAGACATAAAATCTTTTGAACTTATTTCAATATATTGTTTTGAGCACGTGTATGATTTTTTAAAAAATATATAATAATAATCACCTTTGCATATATTAAACCACAAAGACTGAACATTTGCAAAAAAATATGAGCCAATTAATAATGTCTAGTATTTACTATAATAGGAAATATATACTTGATTCCAATAAAATATAAGGGTGCCCCTTATTCCCATCTATCCATTAATTATAAAAAGTTCATAATCTGTGTAATTTGCATCAACTGCATTGATTTTGTGACAGTTGTGGTGATTTTACACCATTTGTATAATTATTCAAATAAAATAAATAGTTGTAAAATAAATGGAAAAAATAAAAACGTAACAAAATTGTTTTGCCTGAACTACCCAGGGTGCAATAGACTCAATGATGAATTTAGAAGCTATGTGGTTAAATGCTACCTACTGTATCTGAAATCTGCTAAAATGCAGCTCATTAAATTGAGGTGCTACCAGACTACAAACTTATGTGCTTTGCTAGTATTTTTCAGTAAAAGACAAAAGAAGTTGGGGTTCTCATTTCTTTTGTTAGAATCAAACCTTTTTATTCTGCCACTTCCATGGCAGATTAATGTGTATTTCTTACATCTGCGTGGGCAGCGGGCTCCATTTGACCTGTGCATATTTTACAATCTGTTTGTTTTGACTTTATTTATTCTCAGAGCGCAGTGTGTTCCTCTATAGGGAACACAACTTCTATCATCTCTCACCATTGCCCATGATTTCTAGGGTACATCAGTATTAAAATTAAACTGACCTACATTACAGGTCTGGCACAATGAACATTGGGGGGAAAAATGGACCAAAGACAAATCAGGGGAGAAGAGAAGAGATTGTTGGTGTCTTGCTTTCTGAAGTTCAAATGAATATTTTTATATGGTTAATATCTTTTGTTGTGACTTATTAGAAAAGTACATTTTTAATGATATAAATTAGATTTGCAATAAAGGTTGTCCAAAACAAAGCAGTAGTATTTGGCCAAATACAGAGCTAAAGTTAATCTCTTAAATAGAAGCCTTTGCTCCCTTGCTGCGTAAATTACAATGAGTTTATCCAGTCTGTTAGTTCAGCATCGTGATTAAATGCTTCTTAAATCCAGTCACAAACACCAGGGAAGAACAAAGAGAAAATCAGCAAAATGGACTATACTGTTTCAATCTAACTCATCACCAGCAAGGGACAGCTAGTGGGAAATTAAAATTGTGAGTCCAAATCTTCCACAAGTACTCAGCCTTGTGGGACATTAAAAATAAATGCTGCACTGTTAGAAAAGCCCTGTCAACAGGGCAACTTCACTTTTTAAAATGTCTGTGCTTTTGTTTTTTCAAAAGAATTAATACAATCTCACACCTGTCATCTCTATCAATATAATTTCCCTGCCCGTTTAAGAAACTTTTAAAAGCACAAAATGTGGATTTCTGAACTTGTGCCTTTGCTCTTAAGGTCAGAAGGGTACAGCATGCTGCAGAAACAACTGACCACTACAATTCATTACATCTTTCTTCTGCATGCATTGTATTAAATGATTATCCAGAAAGCTTTACAGAAAATAGAGAGGAGGAGCAAAAGAACCCACAAGGATTCCAGAAAGAGGGAACACAGAAATGCTACACAGTTAAAGATTAAAACACTCAATGATTACTAAAAAATCCTGCCTTCTAGCCTCAGAAAGAGCATTTGAGTATCAATGGAATGATACTTTATAGTACACCCAGTCACAGGGATGGCATAAACTACTTCTAACATATTTACTACTATTACATGGTAATTGGCTGAGCCTCAGTATAAATACATTATCTGGATATGAAATAAAATATTATAAGAAAGTGTTAGAGAATCCTAAAGATGTTTTTCACAAGGCAACTGGACTTTCTTGTTTTTCTTTGAAGACGTTTCGCTTCTCATCCAAGAAGCTTCTTCAGCTCAGACTGGATGGTGGGGAATGAAAGGATTTATATTCCTTGCAGACAGCTGTTCATTTGCGCTCTTTTAGCGAGTTGTTAAAGCTACCTGGAGGTTTATCCATGTCTTCAGGGTCACCTGAATGGTGCAAATGGGTGTGGAGCCTTCTTGGAAGTGTTGAAAGGACTATGTTGTAGACTGGAGATAAAGGTAAATGCGAGCTAGTTGTTTCCAACTCTAGGGGCCGGTGCTCATTTTCATTTCAAAGCCGAAGAGCCAGTGTTTGTCTGAGGACATCTCCATGGTCATGTGGCTGGCATGACTAGACACCAAAGGCGCACGGAACGCTGTTACCTTCCCACCGGAGTGGTCCCTATTTTTCTACTTGCATTTTTACGTGCTTTCGAACTGCTAGGTTGGCAGAAGCTGGGACGAGTAACAGGCACTCACTCTGTTACTGCCGATCTTTTGATCGACAAGCTCAGCGTCCTAACCCACTGAGCCACCGCGTCCCTAGACTGGAGATAGATGATGTCATATCCCTCCCTCTCTGTTCAGAGAAGTCTGTTCAGTTTTGACATAGATGACCTCTTTCATCTTTCAAACCAACGGTCCTCTCTGTCCAAAATGGGGACTTTGCTGTCTTTGAAAGAGTGGCCTTTGTCTTTTAAATGCAGATGGACTCTGAATCTTTTCCTGATGGGTTTGTTCCTCCTATGTTGTGCCATACGTTTATGAAGTGGTTGTTTTGTTTCCCCAATGTACAGATCTGCATGTGGCTCACTGCATTTATACTGCATATACCACATTGCTCAGTTTGTGTCTGAGTGTTTTATCCTTGGGGTGGACAAGCTTCTGCCTTAGTGTATTCTTGGGTTTGAAGTGTGCATATATGTTGCATTGGCTGAAGATCTTCCTGAGCTTTTCCGGTCTTCCTGCAATGTAAGGAATGACTATGTTGCTTCATTTATTGTTTTTTTCTTTGTCTGTTATGGAGGAGCTCCCTGTTGGGTCTTTTTTTGAGATTTGATGAAGGCCGCACATGCGTGCTACTCGTTTCCAACTCTAGGGGCCGGTGCTCATCTCTGTTTCAAAGCCAAAGAGCCAGCGCTTGTCCGAGGACGTCTCCGTGGTCATGTGGCCGGCATGACTAGACGCCAAAGGCGCATGGAACGCTGTTACCTTCCCACCGGAGTGGTCCCTATTTTTCTACTTGCATTTTTACGTGCTTTCGAACTGCTAGGTTGGCAGAAGCTGGGACGAGTAACAGGCACTCACTCTGTTACTGCCGATCTTTTGATCGACAAGCTCAGCGTCCTAACCCACTGAGCCACCGCGTCCCTAGACTGGAGATAGATGATGTCATATCCCTCCCTCTCTGTTCAGAGAAGTCTGTTCAGTTTTGACATAGATGACCTCTTTCATCTTTCAAACCAACGGTCCTCTCTGTCCAAAATGGGGACTTTGCTGTCTTTGAAAGAGTGGCCTTTGTCTTTTAAATGCAGATGGACTCTGAATCTTTTCCTGATGGGTTTGTTCCTCCTATGTTGTGCCATACGTTTATGAAGTGGTTGTTTTGTTTCCCCAATGTACAGATCTGCCATTAGGTGGGTTTTATTTATTTTTTACAAATAAATCAGGACAGTGAACTTATCCATCACACCTTTCTCCTCCTATTTTGCCCACAACAACAACCCTGTGAGGTGGGCTGAGGGAGAGAGAAACTGGCCCAAATCACCCAGTTGGATTTCATGGCTAAGCCAGGACTAGAAGTCACGTCTCCTGTTTTTTAGTCTGGTGTCTTAACCACTCCATCAAACTGGTTCTCTCCCTTATTTCTAAGAGGAAGAAACAATGAACCTTCAGCCCTCTGTAGTTGCCCTTTCTTAAAAAAGGTCATGCTTTGTTGCTTCTTACCATGTTGTAAAGGTAAAGGTAAAGGTTCCCCCGCACATGCGTGCTAGTCGTTTCCAACTCTGGGGGCCGGTGCTCATCTCTGTTTCAAAGCCAAAGAGCCAGCGCTTGTCCGAGGACGTCTCCGTGGTCATGTGGCGGGCATGACTAGACGCCAAAGGCGCATGGAACGCTGTTACCTTCCCACCATAGTGGTCCCTATTTTTCTACTTGCATTTTTATGTGCTTTCGAACTGCTAGGTTGGCAGAAGCTGGGACGAGTAACAGGCACTCACTCTGTTACTGCCGATCTTTTGATCGACAAGCTCAGCGTCCTAACCCACTGAGCCACCACGTCCCATGTTGTACATATATATAATAGTCACCAATATCTTGCAATATATTTCACTGATAATAAACAAAACATTTTTCAAGTAATTATTATTGATTGGGCCTGGTGAAGCAAACAGCAGCAAAGTCATTCTCTGCAAGCCATTCTTACAGGCATTACACAACTAAATGTTGTAATTCAAAATGATGGGACTCTGTCCTATCAGCTCTTCACTATTACGGTATGTGGATATAGAGGACAAGTGTTATTCCATTCAATTCCTTCTTCCCATGATAACTACATAGCAGCATAGAGTGGTGTGACTTTATAGAATAGCAGTTAGAGCTTGGATTTGAAGCCATGCTTGTTTTCCACCTATTAAGCAGAGAAGAGCTTGAGGGAATCAAGGCTTTAGATTGCTGAAGACCTAGTAGAATTCTTTTTAACAATTTACCAAACCAAGATTTTAATCATGAAGTCTTGACAAACAGCCTAGTCTTCTACACTACGTAACTCCCTGGGGCACTTAGGATACCCATCTATCGTGAATATCTTGCTGCCATATCTCATACTAGAGAACTTGCCGACCCAAAGCATAGAAGGAAAACAAGAAGGGGGAAAAAAGGGTTTCTCACCCAACACAGCCCATCAGTTGACAAAGCAACTCCATCTAAATGTTCAGAAGAACTATTTTTCTATTGCTTGTATCAAGTTTAGTTGCAATTCTGCTTTTTCTGCTTTGTTGAAAATCATGACCACACTTCTAGTTTAAAACTGGAGAACATGGTTTATACAGAGAGCCCTTGAGAAATATTTGTGCATCAATGAGAATGAGCCTGGCTTGGGAAAATTCATACTGTATATGAAATGTGAGATATTGAAAGTGATATAAATACAAGTTGGTATAAAATAGGATTGGAATATAATTTATGAAACACCAATTTAAAAAAAATGTCCCAGGGGTCAACTCCAAAATGAAAAACTAATGAGCATAATTTATGTACTAAGGAAATTAGCGAATCAGAACAAAAAACAGCTGAAGCTAAATCATCTTTGTCAACTTTCCCCAAAGTAATGCCCTCCTAATCTGATCAACATCCATAATCCACCACCAGTGAGCTTTTAAGAGACTTTTAAATATTTTATTTAAAATCTAACAAAAAGAAAAGAATTACTGGAAATATGAAAACTGGTTGCTTCTAACATATATTTTCTTCCTTGAGAAAGAATTATACAGTGTTTGGGGAAAGCATCAAGATGCGGTGCTTAGAAATGTCAAACCAAATTTTGAAGGTGGTTATACAGACAGACATCCCAGACTATATTAGATTTAATCACCCTGTAATTCCCCACAAAAGGATGTTTCACAGTGTCTCCAACAGTCATTGCTGATTCCTCATGGTAGCACAATGAATTGCCAAATTGTCCTTGACCAGCAGGCAGAGAGATATGGTAAGTATTTGCTCCTTCCTCTTACTCTATACCAAAGTCATTGTACCAATGGAAATGGGGGAAATTTGAGCTAATAACAAGTATAGATGAAGGTCAGTGATATGCAAACTGTTTTGCACTAAATAAAAACCGAATTTGAATCATCCTGGTTTTTCAGTTAGCTTCTTTCTAATGAAAGAATATGAAAAACAACTGTATAATATATGGATCCATAATACTATGCATGGGTGCAGCTGTACTTCTGGCTTGTCAGCTCAATGTTATTTTTGAATAGGTAACCATACTTTTAAAATGACATTTTGTACGTATTCAATGGGCCAGACATATAGAAACCATATATATTACAACCATGCAGTTTCCCGAGTATATTATAAAAGCATACACAAAGAAAGGCTTTATGAGTAAGGGAGAAACTTATACCCTTCATCATTCCTTTCAGACTCAATGTCAAAATTGGATTTTGATTAATTTGATTAGATTTGATTAGCTTAACCATTAATTTATAGACTAGGCTTTTCATCACTGACATTTTTAAAGGATTCTGCCAGAGCAAGAGAATTTGATTTACAGCCTAAAAAAATGTCATTTCACCTTCTATTTAAAGACTTCAGCTCTATTACTATGAATGACTATCTAAATGCTAACAAAAAGTTTTCTTCTGATTATGTCTCCAGTGGTTGTCAATAGGTATAATATATAGGGCAGGAAACGTAGTACTTCTATGCCCACTTCAAACATCTCTACAGAATCAAGACCTCATTTGGGCCATGGCAACAGAAAAATCAACTGATGAGAAAGGTGGATATATCTCTCTCTATAAAATATCTATCTATCTATCTATCTATCTATCTATCTATCTATCTATCTATCTATCTATCTATCTATCTATCTCAGTATATATCTATTTATTTCCTATGTGTATAGAGACAAACATGGACCCAGTACAAATATAACATTCCTATAATATTTATTAACTAAACACATGCACTGTAAAACTGTAACTTTATTTTACCTTTCTTTCGGTGTACCTACTCCATGTTTTCCTAGTAGGTGAGTGTTTAAATGTTTCTTCATTACAAATGCCACCCTGAAAAACAAAATTAATTTTGGTTATTATTTCAGTTTGATCAGATATGTCAAACTTGCGACATCACGTGACATTGTGCAACGTATCGGGACTGTTTTGCCATTGCTGGCAATGAGGTGGGCACGGTTTCCATGTGACACGTCTGCCCCGCAGGCCGGCAGTTTGACACCCCTGGTTTAGATAGAATTAATGGATATATACATGCAATTTGAAAGACAATATAGTTTAGAAATAATAGTTATGATAGAGCCTAGTAAACATGTAGAAGGGAGGCAACATTAAGAAAATATAAAAATATAAAGGTAAAGGTAAAGATTTCTCCTTTCCAGTTGTTTCTGACTTTAGGGGAAGTGCTCATCTCTGTTTCTTAGTTGACGGAACCAACGCTATCTGAAGATATTTCCATGGTCATGTGGCTAGTATAACTATACTCCAAGACACATGGAGTACTGTTACCTTCCCACCAAAGTAGTACCTATTTGTCTACTAGTATTTGCATGTTTTTGAAGTACTAGGTGGGCAGGAGGTAGGGCAAGTAACAGAAACTCACCCCATCTAGAGGCACTCAGGTCTCAAACCCGGGCTATCAGCTTTCCAGCTGATAAGCTAAGCATCTTTAACCACTGAGCCATTGCATTCCCTTGTACAAATATAAAGTACACATTTAAATTTGTTTTTTTCTGACATAATTAAAAACTATAATAAACCATTAAACACAATGCCCAGTGACCCTACATCCCATGCAAGGCCTTGTTGTGCCATGGCACTTGATCTTTCTCCCATGTCTGCTGCTGCCTCAGACATACTGTCAGCAGCTCATCTTTGGGTGCATTCTTACTAATCTACTCCTGGATGCCCTGGGTTTTGTCCAGAACTGTTTCTTTGACACTCACCAGACCCCACCTACCCTTTTTCCCAACTCATACATAATATCTGGGTGCTGGATTTGGGGTGGAAACTTCCATATATTGTTTGGAGGGTCTGCACATTACAACTTCCAAGTCCTTATTTGGCCAGCTCATTGTACTGGCAGGGTATCTAATGACTGGTAGGGTATACATGTTGATGGCATCAACATTGTTCTTCCCATTGAGATGGCTTTTCAGGACTTGTCTTATTGTTTGGATGTTGCTGTCTTCTTTGACTCCTCCTCATGGTTCCCAAGTAACTGTGGGATACCAAGGTACCTGAAACTGGTCTGTATATCTGCTATATGACCTGCTGGTAGTTTCATCCCATCAGTTTTAACTACCTTCCCCCTCTTGATTATCAACCAGCCAGACTTCTCTAATCCAAATGACATCCCAATGTCCTCACTATAGATCCATTTCAGATGGATCAGTGAGTTTACATCTTGTTCATGCTTAGCATACAGCTTGATATCAGCCATATAAAGCAGGCGGCTGATGGTAGAACCATTCTTGAATTGTATTCATATCCAGTCCCTGTGATTATCTGCCTGAAGGGGATCATCCTCATGCAGAACAGCAGCAGGGACAGTGCATCACTGTGCTATATGCCACACTTGATGGCCACTAGCTGAACTGTCTATATGTGTGACAGTTCTTTCTTTCTCTTTCTCTTTCTCTCCCTCTCTCTTTCCCTTTCTTTACAACACATGCACACCTGAATTGATTATCTGCAAAGATAGGAGGGATGCAAGTAATTTCAATCTTAATTTGTTGTTACATATAAAAATATTCAAACCTAATGGCACCAGGATAGCAACAACGAAGTAAGGATGGATATCAAAACATGAAAACTATGCCTAATATTAAGAACCAGAGTTGTGCAACAATGCAAATTTGAAAAGCAAGGTATCATTTGAAGTATGCATCTGTTGGGAAAACTAAAACAAAGCCCATATTTTCCTGGCATTGCTCATCATGTGTTGAAGGCATTCATGTACGGCCAGAAAAAGACATAGCTGCTTTAAAGTACTCAAAATAGACACTATGCCCATGCCATACATGATCCTAATCCCATCTTGTCCTTCAAATTCAGATGTCATTGAAACCTTTTCAAGACAAAGCAGCACACCTGGTTTAATTGTGATGAAAAACAGTGGTAATGGCACAGACTTCCACTGATCAGTTATATTAAATTTAACTATGTGATTACATAAGCAAAATGTTAACATAAAGCAGAACAGTCAAACTAAAATGGCAATCATAGCAACTAACACAAGGCTGGAAAACACAAAATACAAGTGAAGGAACAAAAATAATAAGTTACTGCTCTTACTTTCAGTGTGAAAAGGGCTTGCAAACATTTTTGTTAATTATGCATTACAGCTGTCCTTCATAAAGTTAATTACTAATAGCTGAAAGGCACTAGAGGTCTATTTGCATATGTACATGAAAGGCATGACATATGCAAAAATAAGATTTTAATTAGTATTCCATGATATGACGTGCTACAAATCAAGCTGGCAGATTATAAGATTTTTAACATTAAATGTTGAATTCATTTATAGATGCTTCCACTAATGGACAGTACAAGATCTATAAAATACCTTAGCATGTAATATAAAAGCTATGAAAGGCAAGAAATAGTACATTTCCACTATATATATACGGACAGGATACTTCATTACGAAAGTAATCACCCCACAACCCATAAGGCCAGCTGTATCAGAACCCTCTTTAGACGTATAGATACGCATTGCAGCACGAATAAGGCAAAAAGGGAAGAAAGACGCCACCTTTATCGTGTCTGCAAAAACAACGGGTACCCGTCTAACTTCATCAGACAATACAGCAGGCCAAGTGAACCTACCCGCCATGAATGTAACAACGCCTTAACATCACGGATAACACTGCCTTATATCCACGGTGTATCCGAGGCCACAGCGCGCATACTAACCCCTCACAAAGTCGGTGTTGCCCACAGACCTGATCGGACCTTACGAGCTTGCGTCATGCGCCCTAAAGATCCACTCCCCAATGAAGAAAAAGCCTCGGTCGTATACAAGATATCATGCCAGAATTGCAATTGCAATTACATTGGGGAGACAGCAAAACGACTGAGGACTAGGGTGCATGAACACAAGCTTGCTATTAGAAGACAAGAACAACGTTCACAGGTGTGGACGCACATGGCTACACACAACCATGCCTTTAATCTAGCAGGGACTGAGGCTATTGCCAGTGACAACACTAAAGGCGGCCGCCTGTTTAAGGAAGCCTGGTTTTCAAACCATTCCTCCATCAACCGGCATATAGACCTCCCCCCTGCATACCAGGCACTAAAAAATTGGGAAGAGCAACGACGTGCGCGACATGAAGACAAACAGCGCAAGAATTCACAAATTATCTCATTGCATCAAATCCAAGGTTGCACCAGCACACAACCACTCTGCAATGTCGAACACAAGGAAGAAGAGCAACAACCATTTAAGATCCCTGGCATGAGAACACGGACAATGACCAGGGTTATGGCTACAACACATGGAGCTATAAACAATTCACTTTTAACAACAGATACCCAGAGACAAATACATCCCAAAAACGGATGCGCGACAACTCAAAGAAATACGGCAGACCTCAACAAACAGATCTGAGCATGCTCCATGAGCAGAGTGCAGACACCAACAGTATAAACGGAATCTCCCCACCCCAGCATCTCCATCCTGATGACGTTGGCAGTTGGCCAACGAAAGCTTGATTTTTCAGCAATAAAAACTGTTTTAGTTTTTAATTCTATCCCAGTGTTCATTTGTTTGTTAATTTTAACATGCCTGGGATTCGTATTTTTAATCTTATCAAGGAATACTACCCGAGAGCTGTATTGCTCACAGCCAGGAGATGGGAGAAACTCGCACGAAAGATTACTTGTGTTTATCGTAAACTAGCCTTTCTACACGACTGCCTACGTAACGATCTACCTCCGAGGTCACTCTGGAAGAAACCGCTTGTGGATTCCATGGAGTGCCGACTTGCCATTCATCGATTCCAACGCCATACTATACGTGCATTGATTAATGACCATCATAGAAAGATCCACACTATGACGATAGCAGCCCACGAATGCCAGGAACATTGCCAACAAATCCTTGCACGCCAGCATTACCAGCTTCTCACTTGCCATATTAGTGAAGATACAAAAAAGATCAAACAACTCAGGACTGAGGCCCTGCATCACAAAATGCAACGCCTGCGTGCAATAAGCAAACCTAGTTCTAACAATGATTTGGTACACAATTTATCATCCAAGACGCTTTCTTACAAACAACTTGAACTGTTACAACGTGATGCAGGTTACAACCTAATGGATGCGCGCCCTGTGGACTTTGTGGCAGCCTTTGAATCAGCCATCCAACAAGTGAACATTAATGAAGTGACCAAGGACTCTATCAGGCACCGCATCACAAGCCTACTTATGACTCATAGACGCTGCCAAACATTATCAGTTACTGAAAGAGAAGCCCTAAAGCAATTACAAGAGGACACATCCATCGTCATCCTCCCAGCTGACAAAGGCAGAGCAACTGTTGTAATGGACCGACCTGACTACATCCACAAAGCCCTCACACTGCTCAATGACACTAGTGCTTACCGGACTGTCAAAAAAGACCCCATGACAACCCTCAAGAACCAAATTTCCAAGGTACTGGATAGATTAAAACGGCAAGGGAAAATTGGGGAGGAGGCTTTAAGAACTATGCGCCCCAAAGATGCGCCCACTGCCAGATTTTATGGACTCCCCAAGATCCATAAGGAAGGAGCTCCCCTAAGACCCATTGTGTCTTTTAGGGGAACTCCAACCTCAGGGCTGGCCAAATGGCTATATGGCAGATTAAGATATCTAGTAATGAACAATGACACCACTGTGAACTCCTCCAGTGAATTTTTAGAGAAAATTAGATCCGTCAGCATAGAGGAGGGGGAGATCATGATTTCCTATGATGTCACCTCCCTATTCACCTCAATTCCACAAAACTTAGCACTTGCTGTAATTGGGGACTGCTTGCAACAGCAGGGAGTGGGGCAACATCAAGATTCACTTAACAACGAAGATCTGCTTCAGCTTACGTCCCTATGCCTGAAAACGTTTTTTACATTTCAAGGCACCATTTATGAACAGGTGAAGGGCACCCCTATGGGGTCACCCATCTCGGGTGTCATTGCAGAAGCAGTCCTGCAACAGCTAGAGACCCGCGTGATGTCCACATGTCGGCCCAAGTTTTGGGTGAGATACGTGGATGACACCTTTGTGATTGTCAAAAAGCAGGACAAGGACAGGCTGATGAGGAAGCTCAATTCCATCTATCCTGATATCCGCTTCACCGCAGAAGAAGAGACCAATGGGGCTTTGCCCTTCTTAGATGTGTTAGTTAGGCGTCAACCTGATGGCTCGTTACACACATCGGTCTACCGTAAATCCACCCATACGGACAGGATACTTCATTACGAAAGTAATCACCCCACAACCCATAAGGCCAGCTGTATCAGAACCCTCTTTAGACGTATAGATACGCATTGCAGCACGAATAAGGCAAAAAGGGAAGAAAGACGCCACCTTTATCGTGTCTGCAAAAACAACGGGTACCCGTCTAACTTCATCAGACAATACAGCAGGCCAAGTGAACCTACCCGCCATGAATGTAACAACGCCTTAACATCACGGATAACACTGCCTTATATCCACGGTGTATCCGAGGCCACAGCGCGCATACTAACCCCTCACAAAGTCGGTGTTGCCCACAGACCTGATCGGACCTTACGAGCTTGCGTCATGCGCCCTAAAGATCCACTCCCCAATGAAGAAAAAGCCTCGGTCGTATACAAGATATCATGCCAGAATTGCAATTGCAATTACATTGGGGAGACAGCAAAACGACTGAGGACTAGGGTGCATGAACACAAGCTTGCTATTAGAAGACAAGAACAACGTTCACAGGTGTGGACGCACATGGCTACACACAACCATGCCTTTAATCTAGCAGGGACTGAGGCTATTGCCAGTGACAACACTAAAGGCGGCCGCCTGTTTAAGGAAGCCTGGTTTTCAAACCATTCCTCCATCAACCGGCATATAGACCTCCCCCCTGCATACCAGGCACTAAAAAATTGGGAAGAGCAACGACGTGCGCGACATGAAGACAAACAGCGCAAGAATTCACAAATTATCTCATTGCATCAAATCCAAGGTTGCACCAGCACACAACCACTCTGCAATGTCGAACACAAGGAAGAAGAGCAACAACCATTTAAGATCCCTGGCATGAGAACACGGACAATGACCAGGGTTATGGCTACAACACATGGAGCTATAAACAATTCACTTTTAACAACAGATACCCAGAGACAAATACATCCCAAAAACGGATGCGCGACAACTCAAAGAAATACGGCAGACCTCAACAAACAGATCTGAGCATGCTCCATGAGCAGAGTGCAGACACCAACAGTATAAACGGAATCTCCCCACCCCAGCATCTCCATCCTGATGACGTTGGCAGTTGGCCAACGAAAGCTTGATTTTTCAGCAATAAAAACTGTTTTAGTTTTTAATTCTATCCCAGTGTTCATTTGTTTGTTAATATATATATATATATATATATATATATATATATATATATATATATATATATATATATATATATATATATATATATATATATATATATATATATATATGTTTTCTGAGGTTTTCGCAGGTGTTTGTATGTGGATCTTTGGTTATTCGGGTTTTTCCCCGCGTAGAACTAAAGGTGTAGGCGCAACGTTTCGACGGAATCCCATCCGTCATCATCAGGCTGGTGGCTTTAGCTTCCTTCTTCTGGGAGAAGCATGTGGCTGTTTGTTCCTCTTTTTTAAACTTTTTTAAAGCAGCACAACTCACCAGCTCAGGTCTGGAGCTGGCAGCTGAGACCAGCCCATCCACTCAGAACACCCCCCCACCCAATCAGAACACACCCACCATTCAAAACACACTCCCACCCTATCAGAACACACTTGGTCCCCCACCCAATCAGAGCACATCTCCACAGAACACACCCCCTCTGGCTGTTTAAAAAAGAGGAACAAACAGCCACATGCTTCTCCCAGAAGAAGGAAGCTAAAGCCATCAGCCTGATGATGACGGATGGGATTCCGTCGAAACGTTGCGCCTACACCTTTAGTTCTACGCGGGGAAAAACCCGAATAACCAAAGATCCATATATATATATATATATATATACATATATATATATATATATATATATATATACATATATATATATATATATATACATATATATATATATATATATACATATATATATATATATATATACATATATACATATATATATATATATATATATATATATATATATATATATATATATATATATATATATATATATATATATATATATATATATATATATATATATATATATATATATATATATATATATATATATATATATATATATTATTATCCAATCTTCATGTCTGGTCTGATTTAGAAGATTTCATATTATTAGAAAAAATCTTTATTTTGGGCAGCCTTCAGGTATCAGAATATCACTCGTTATCTTTAAAATGATAGGGGCTTTATTATTTTTTTACAAAAAGAAATATATTAGAATTCCATCGATTCTCACTTTATTTATACTTGAGTAATACATATGGGCAACCCAACATCTGAAATGTAGAATTAATAATTTATTGCAGTTTCATCACAGTGACTACGCAAGAGTCAGTAGAATTATTGCCTGTAAATAAAATGATGGGAATGACAAATTCTCAGTTATCTTAAGAATGCAAGGCAGTCCACATTTCTTGCCACTGCTTTTAGAAAGATGGCAGAATCATCCTAATATTATTGTAAGTACTATTCCAACTTGACTGAACTCACAACACTCTTATTTTGGAAAACCAGTGCTTCCTTCATTCCAATTAATTGGTTAAAAAGGAAGACAAAAGTTAGATACAAATGCTTAATGAGTATATGATCAACAATGCATGCCTATGTTTAATAACGTGATTCACAATAGTTATGTTGGATATAAGTAGGAAAATAATTAATGTGATTCCCCTATTTCAAATAATAGTATTAACAGTTGTGATGGTGGTGTTTACTAGCCAGTAATTTAAAACATGATCATGGCATTACAACTGAGGTCATAATACATGAAATGTCTCTATTTGAAAATGAAATCTGTCAAAAACAAAATAAAGGCCTGACTGATGGGGATCTGTCACATTTGCAAGTGGCAGACTTTGGATTTCCTATCTGTTTTGTGTAATAGTAATTTATCACTTGCTGGAAGTTGAAAATAATTTGTTTCTTTCTACAGTATACATCTATTTTTTTCTTCTTTCATTCAACTCTGGTTTTGATTCTCTGAGACTGCCTGGACAAGTCCCTGAACTTTTCTTGGCAAGGTTTTTCAGAGGTGGTTTGCCATTCCTGATTCCTAGAGCTGAAAGACAGTGACTGGCCCAAGGTCACCCAGCTGGCTTCGTGCCCAAGGCAGGACTAGAACTCACTGTCTCCAGGTTTCTAACCAACTTTCCCAATAATAGATATTACTGTCACAATCATTTCAAGAAAGTGATTGCACACTATTTGGCTTTTTATAAAAGTAGTCAGAAATAATATTCTGAGAAGCCTGAACTGATTTCTTTTTAATTAACTCTATCTTGGCATCCAAGTCTCAAGCATAACAATCTTGATGCATTCTGGTACCACATGGAGTCTTTACACCTTCTTATACCTGCCTTTAAGGTTTTTTTTCCTTTTCTTTTCTTTTCTTTCTTTGACATATTTTTTTTCAGATGACCAGCCTATTTCCCATCACTTCTAAATCCAGTTTAAAACACCCCCAATATTTATTTGGACTGCTCTAATTACTTTTAAGATCACAAAAAAGTTCATGTAGAGTTTATAGCCAATCAGTTTCTGCCTTTGCTGTCCAATAGATGAGCACAACTGTTAGATGACAGTGGGTGTTGCTGACTAGCCTGCAACTTGTCCCACCATGATAGCTTTCCCCAATGTTTCCGCGTTGGCCACTCCAGCTTCAAAACTTCTATGTTTGTGTATCAGAAGTTCGACACTTCATCTCTTTTTCCTAATTATTTTCCTGTGAGAAGCTGCTTTCCCTAAACATGCAAGCATGCTCCAAGAGCAGCCTAAAAGTTGGGAGACGAGTTAGAAGTGAATCTGCTTCCATGACAGTACAAGATAGTCTCTGCAAGCAGATGGAGTGTTTCACCTTAAACAGAATGACACTCAGGGGCTTGGAATAGCATTTCCCATACAGCATTGCTTCCACAGGAATGCATTGCTACTGCTGTTTCCAGCAGCAGTACATTTCCCATTAAGATGTTTAATCAGCTCATCTAACAAAAATCATTGTGATTGCCATAAATGATCCATGATTCTTCTCGTTTATTATGATCCTACCTCTGCCTAACTTTTGCCTAGAATTTTCTAGCCAAATCCATCCATTCATCCATCCGTCAGTCCGTTTGTTTAATTTGTTAGACTGATTGGTTAAATAGCAATAAAATTTTAAATCAAGCTATGTTACCTTGCCACGTAACAAATAATTCATTCTATGTTGTGTTTGCAAAATCTTTTATGAATCAAAAAGACATATGACCTTTTCATGCCCTATAAAAGCTATCTAGGAAGGAAGGAAGGAAGGAAGGAAGGAAGGAAGGAAGGAAGGAAGGAAGGAAGGAATGGATGGATGGATTTTGGATCCTGTGCTTTTGTTTTAATGCATTTAGGGAGGATATGCGGGAGGAATTATAGAAATTTTGTTTTAAGAAGTAAAATTATCTATGGTATCCCTCTATTAAACATGTAAAACATTTGTGTAAAAGGCATTGCTTCCTTCGAGACCAC
Source organism: Vipera berus (assembly GCF_964194415.1). NCBI lineage: Eukaryota > Metazoa > Chordata > Lepidosauria > Squamata > Viperidae > Vipera > Vipera berus. The sequence goes on from NC_138204.1 coordinate 157,296,743, forward strand.
AAGAGGTGTTTATCTATGTTTTTGTTAGTTATTATTTTTAAAAGATTTGTATATTAGCGAGAGACAAAGAAAAGCTGAGATAAATTAATCTGGAAAATAAAATCTGCAGCCCGAGTCTGAAACTTGGATTTATACATTCAAGGTCCCCTAAATTTTTAAGAAAAACTATTTAACTAACGTATGGAAGGTTGCATTGAATCTTATGTATTTAAGCTGGCTGAATACATAATACAGCCTAATATAGTACATGTCTACCTTTCCATGACAAGTATAAATGAGCACAAATCTGCGAAGTCAGCAAGTCTGAAGAATGACTGCTTGAGTTTTAGCATGTATTTGAGGAGGGGGAAAAACAATCACATTGAATGAGTTTTCAGGAGAGTTTCTAATTTTGGACATTAGGAACGAATGTTGAATTTATTTTTCTATCCATTTAAACACAATGGGAATTTGAGGGTAAGCCATAAAATTTCAGTCTACAATATATGTACATTGATCAATCTGAAAGATCAGTTTTAAATCATTCTTAATCTTGGGTAGGCAAAGGATGTTTTTTTAACTACCAATCTTCTATGTATTGAATCCATTGCAAGCTCATTGTATCACCAACAAAAGCTGATGATCAAAAGTATTCAACTTAGTACTAGCTAATTCTTGGATAATCAAAGTGAACAACCTGTATTTTTACTAGCAACAGAAATTTTGGCTCATATTTGATCCTACCACTGCTGCCTAGTTGGCTGATAAAACCATTTTTTCTTAAAGCCAAATTCTATTCATAATATTTTCACAATCACTTGACACAAGAGATCATACACTGAATACTTGAAGCTAGAGAAAAGGGTGTGCTTTTTCTTCCTCTATTAATTCAGTTTTAAAATTGTAATTCTAAGAAATGATAAAAGCATCCTAAAAATCAGCAAAGAGGATTTTATTATACAATTCCTTATACATATGCCAAAAGGCATGAAGCAGAGTTAATCAGATATCCATGACAATGTACATTAGTCTATAAAACTATGACAAATCCAAAAAGTGATAGTTAATCTGGGATTATCAAATATTAATAAAAACTCTTTCAAAGATTCAGTATAAAATATGAACAAAAGCACATAAAACTGAAAATAAATTCTACACCATAGAAATAAGATCTATTGAAAGTAAGGTCATTTAGTTTCAGCTAGATATGGGTAGAGCTTATATTTTCTTTTTGAAAAAGCCCTAAATGAAAGAATCATTTAATAGTTCGATTCGGTTCTTACTGCCTAAAAAGTAGGATTGCAGAAACAAGCTGGTGTTGTGTAGATGTAAAAATGATATGGGAGATACCAACGTCTTGCATTGCTGTAATATTAAAAAGGAACTTTTGTGTACCTTTTCATGCTCTATGTAGACTATGGTGGACTATCTGTCAGTGTCCCAGACTCCATTTGAGCAGAATGATGGACAATAGGTTTGTTGATGTGCTGTTCAATGACCTGCATCAATCTTCAGAATAATTTACCGTCTATATCAGACAGATGATTATGGATGAGTTGCTCACTATCTATCAATCAGCTCTGTTCTTCCTGCATATTCCTATATCATTCAAAAAAGGGAGAACTGACTCTCAAGATGCTCTCCATTGCTGTGTCTGTGATATCAAAATGTGCTGTTCAAGATGTAAGAGAATCATTATTTGCATGATCAAATGAAATGGATAGCCCTGAATGTCTTTCTCCCTTCATCCTCTTTTCAGAGAAGAGATTATCTCACTGTCTGAGTCTCAGGGTAGCCAAATCTAGAAATCGGAGTTAGTTAATATAAATTTAATTAACAGAATAATTATACCACATAAGAAATCAAGCTCTGGGTGAATTCTCATATTTGGAAAATGTGACTAAGAGGTTTGCAGGTAGAGCCTTCTCTGCTATACAGTTGAGGATGTGGATGTATTTAATTCATCCTTCCAGTCTTCCTCATCATTCCAAAATATATTTCTGCATGATTTTTATATAGGTTGAGTTTTCTATTTATATCTTGCATTTATTAAGTTAAACCTTTTATTGCTAAAGCTTGAAATAAAATATTTCAGATTTTTTTAAATTTTACTTTTCTGAATTATTTTTAAATTGAATTATTAACTGTAAAAACAAATTTAAGACAACTTACTATTTTGTCTAAAAAAACTATTACTACATTGGGGAAATGAAAGGCAAAGGAACAGTAAACATACCCATATGGACATCTGTGCACATATATATGTACAAACACACACACACAAATTGATAGGCTGCTTGACTCCCATTGCAACTAAAACAAAACAAAATGAATCCACAGATTCATGAATGGGCCCATAGACTCATCCTCCCTCCTTCCCTCCCTCCCTCCCTCCTTCCTTCCTTCCTTCCTTCCTTCCTTCCTTCCTTCCTTCCTTCCTTCCTTCCTTCCTTCCTTCCTTCCTTCCTTCCCTTCTTCCTCATGGAATCATGATGTATAATTTTAGACATTACCCTTGCCTCTCTTAAGGAAAGGCAAAATTAATAAAATAACAAAAAGCAAAATAATACATAATAATCTTCACCATCTTCTGGATATAAAACATGGTTTTCTTTGCTTAAATTATGGCTTGTTAGAACAAACCATAGTTATTCACATCTGAATGCAACAGGGAACTACAGTATGATCTGTTTAAAAGACAAATCTCAGTTCCTCCACTTAGTGATATAAGATGGGAGAAAGGAACTTTGAAGTTCTACAGGTTTACTCCTGCAACAAAACACATTGCAGCTGTTACATTTAAACTGACTACAAATTATACAGCTGAAGAATTTCCTTACTGCAGGTTTTGTAAATAAATCATCTGTCAAGATTATACAGCATGTTCTTGTGAAACTATTTCCCTACAACCTCTTCAACATAGAGTAATACCTTAATATACGTATATTGCACTTTACTGTTCCTTGCTAATGAATTTATATTAAAAAAAGGTTTCCCCAAAAATATATCCCCCAGAGATATGTTCATTTCAGTTCCTTTTTATATCAAAAATTACAGAAGTTAATAAGTAATATATTAGTATGCGATATATAACTAATTATGTACTTCTATTTTTATTGCCTAAAATCTGTCCATAGTCATGGTTAATGTGTTTCAAAATCTTAGATTTTTTTATAATTTGTGATATACAACCCAAAGCTTAAGAATTAGAAAATATCTACCTTTAAAAACAGGTAAGTCCAACATCCAAATCTAAACTTTAGATTCTAAAGCAATGTTCAGAGCTAGAATGTGGTTCTTTGTTGGCAGCTTCAAATAAGAATTTTTCCCGCACTTGGAAATTTACAAAGTAGCAGTGCTATGAATTTCCTAGCCCAGTGGCTAGGGTTGGCTGGAGAATTCTGGAAGTTGAAGTCCACACCTCTTCAAATCGCCAAGGTTGAGAAACACTTTCTAGCCTCTACGTTGTTCTCATCCTACACACAGTATCCTTCAGATGTATGGACTTCACTTCTCAGTAGTCCATAGTCAACATGGGTGCTTCTAAGAATTCAAAACATTTAAATCCACATTTAAATCTAAACATCTGTAAAGTGTTGGGGTTGTAGAAAACAATAGAGGAATACAAGTAACTCAACTTCTTCAAACTATTCTATATATAGCTAATAATTTTACATCAATCGTATCACTCCACGTTTGTTTTTCTTTTGTATTCTGCACTTCCGTTGCTGTATTTCAGCTTGCTCATATTAACCAGGTACCTCCTAGATGTGTTGGACTAAGATTCCATTCTCCCTTTGTGAGGAGATTCCTAGCTGGAAAGGATGGAAACTGTATGGAAACAGGCCATCAATGTGAGAAATGCTGAGAGCAATCAGTTAAATTTGCAAAAAGAAAAAGAAAAAAACTTTTTTAAATAAAAGGCTTATTGTATCTAAGGGAAAGGGTATTAAGATAAAACACAAAAAAATTACTATGCGGAAAATATTTCCTCAACGCCTTTTTCTTAGTGCTCAATATGCTCAATTTCATTTAAATTTATATGCTAATTTTCCAAGACAAATGGTGGCCAAAACAATTTGCAACATAAGATAACTGATGATCAAAATATATAAACCATTTTGAAACAAAATTTTGTTGTAAGACTGCAATAATCAGCAACACAAAAGTCATAAGTATAAATCTAGCACTGATTTATATATACTGGATTTAATATTAAAAAGTTTTTAAATGAAGAACATGGATACAGGAAATAAATAAAAGCAAGCTTCATTGTACAATTAGATCTATCTTGGTTGCATTTCATGAGGTCACAGCAGTGTGATTTAAATATAATTTAAAGCTTTGCCTATTTGACTAACTGAAGACAGTGACATTATCTAGTTTTAGGCAACACAAATTCTTGTTGTAATAATTCAATTTCTTTAAAAACTTGATAAACTTGATTGGGAAGAAGCTCATCTAAAGTATTAAAACCATGTTAGACCATGAATTAAAAAAAGAAAAGATTTACCTGCTACTTTCAAACAGAGATTGTACCAAAGGGTAAAAAATTGATTTATTAAATCTGAGCTATTATATACTTTGCCCTGAGCATCCTTAATAATAGATATGTAATTATTTTGCTGCCATTTCAGCTGAGAAGCCAATAATTTACCAGACTTTCCCCTTGCACATAACTTTGCTTTATATGATTTAATGTTTACTGTATGTATATTTTCATATATATTATATATATAAATATTTTCTTTATATTTTTATTTCAAGAACATAAAGAAAATTGAATTTCAATTTAGCAGACATTAGAGCTTTATATAATTCTAGTAGAGGTTGTCTTTACTCAAAAATTCCTTGACTTTATTTTCCAAATTTCTTGTTTAAATACTTCAGCTTTATTTTTCCTTAAATGTATGCCATTATGTGATCACAAAAAGTTTCCTTAAAAGTATTCTAAACAGGCATTGAATTCTATTTTGTCTATTTATTAAAAATAATTTCAATATCTTATTTGATATCTTTAATAAAAAAGCATTTTTTCTTAAAAAAAAGAGAGATAAACATTATCTTGAAAAATATGAGATGACTTTGTCTTATAATAATTATTAGTCATACTGGAGCATGATCAGTTCAAATAAACTCAGAAATTAGTTACTCAAAATAATCAAGTCAGGAATCACTCTCATGGAAAATACAGTATTTCCATAGGCCAGGGGTCGGCAACCCGAAAAGGGAAAAGAGCCACTGGGAACCGGTTCCATCACACATAAAAAAAAGTAGGAGCCGCGTGCGTGCGTCCATGCACGCGCATGCGCAAAAAACATTTCTTGCGCATGCACGGATGCGCGCGGTTGCCTTTTTTTTATGTGTGATGGAACCGGTTCCCGGTTGCGTGACGGCGATGGCCCGTCTGCAAAGCTGCCGAAAGCGGCAGCTTTGCAGACGGGCCGCGGCAGCTTTCGCAACAAGCGGGGCCGCTACCCATTCCGAGAGGTGCGCGCGCACCTCCAGAAACCTGCATACGTTTGGGGAGGTTTGGGGAGGTGCACGCGCACCTCTCGGAATGGGTAGCGGCCCCGCTTGTTGCGAAAGCTGCCGCGGCCCGTCTGCAACAAGCGGGGCTGCTGCCTGTTCGCGCGGAGGTACGGAGACCTGCCGACGTTTGGGGAGGTGCGCGCGCACCTCCCCAAACCTCCCCAAACGTCGGCAGGTCTCCGGACGGCGGCGGCTTGGGAGACGTGTGCGCGCACTCTCCAAACCGCCGCCATCCCGTTTGCACAGCTGCCGTGTTCGTCAATGTTTGACGAACGCGGCAGGTCTCCGGACGGGATGGCGGCGGTTTGGCGAGTACGCGTGCACTCTCCAAACCGCCGCCATCCCGTTTGCACAGCTGCCGTGAACGCGGCAGGTCTCCGGACGGGACGGCGGCGGCTTGGAGAGGTGCGTGCGCACCTCCACCCTTCGGAAAGGTGCACGCGCACCTCTCGGAACGGGCGGTGGCACACTCCATTTGGAGAGGTGCGCGCGCACCACTGCCCGTTCGAAGAGGTGCACGCGCACCGGGCGGCTAGATTAATATACTTTTATGCATCCTTAGGACTCAAAACCTTTTTCAAACCAAAATCCACATGGGGAAAAATCAACAAACCCCTTCACTTTTGTTGCCAAATGAGCCTCCACTTCTGAAGCACTTGTGGAGGTAGACTTGAAATACATGTTCGTGACAGACAAAGGACCGGGTTTGCCATGAAAAATACAAAATATGACCTTGCATTGAAGAGCTTAAAGCCATGGTGTTGCAGTGGTTAGAATGCAGTATTGCAAGCTAACTCGCTGCTCACTGACAGGAGTTCGATTCTGACCAGCTCAAAGTCGACTCAACCTTCCCTCCTTCCGAGGTTGGTAAAATGAGGATTCAGATTGTTGGGGGCAATATGCTGACTCTGTAAACCGCTCAGAGAGGGCTGTAAAGCACTATGAAGTAGTATATAAGTCTAAGAGCTATTGCTATCTTATGATCTCAAAATACTGTACAGTAATAGGCACAGATTTTTAGAATGAACACACACGATAATTGGTTTCAATTTCCAGTTTTTATTTCTGCTACACTGAAAAGATCTTATTTATAAATTTTCTATAAAGACTGTTGATAGCTCATCTTTCTCAACATGGCAAGAAGTATTTTAAAAACTAAATTATTTCGATGAAGTAGACCCATAAATAGGTCAACATCTTGAACATTTTATTTTTCAGTACTTTTTCAACATACATGATACACTGTTTATCTGACATGTTGGCTGATTCTTGTTTCATGTTAATCACCAAAATTTTTAGTTTACCCATTTTCTAAGCTCAGGAATTAAAGGGCTGGTTTGTTGCCAGGAAGTTCTTTTTTTTCCTCATTCATTGCACTTTTTATCTGCATGAATTCAACAACTTTTTTTTAGAAAGACTGTAAATCTTGAAAAAGAACTTTTAAAAAGATAAACATCTCTGCGTAACATTATATCTGTGTTATCTTCTCTCCTACATTCTCTTGTAGATCAGGAATAAATTGAGCTTCTGGTTATTTTACTGCTGCAAGAAGCTGTTCCCCTTTAGATAAGGAACAAGGTTCTTGCTTTCTCTGTCTTCTTAACTTGGAACCAATAATTTCATCACTACAAAGCAGTAATGTAAAAGAAGACAAAGAATGTTCTGTTTATCAACAAAATAATAAAGCAGTCAACAGATAAGATAGCCCCTTAAACTGACAAAGGACCAAGACTGTAAATTCAGTACATTGCTACAAGCCATCTCTTTTTTTTAACTCTATTTGGGTTTTGCTTCTACAATCATTTAACAATTATGAGAAATATATGAAGGTTCAGTAATGATTACTTTCTTCAAACAAGGTATTATCACAAAATCTGAAATGTTCATTATGTACAACCACCTTTCTCAACTGAGTGCCTTCCTTTACTAAATCTCCTATCATTCCCAAAATGTTCACCTAAAAACAAAACAGTATCCTATTCAGTATCTTCTATTTTAAAAATGTTCTCTTCGCATGCTGAAATTGCCAGGTTTTTTTTTAAATCTATTTTGGGCCTGCTGTCTCAAATGCCTTTACCTGTGTGTTTAGATTTTTTTGTCTTTTGAATCTGCCCCTTCCCCACAATACAAAAATATACAAATAAATGAATCTCAAAATAGGACATTACTTTAAAAAGATATGCACTTACACAATATGTGGCATTTATTCATTTAGCAAGAGCCTTTTAGCTAACTCATAATCATGATAGAATATCAAGGATAAAATAGTCTTTATGTTCCAAAATGAATGGAGAGTTTGTTGTCTAACCTTTTTTTAAAAAATGCAAGAAATTTCTTTCTTGAATCAGATTTCTTCTTCATGAAAAAACTGCCTGCCTTATATCTTACATTGCTCCACTAACATGGAGAGAGAGTTCTTTGTACTACTCTTACAACACAGTTTATTTCTCAACTGTCTTTTAGGAACACAATTTATCATACATTAGAAGAACAGCTATAATATCCATTAGAACAGAGGTCCCCAACTTTTTGGGCACCAGGGAAGGGTTACGTGGACAGAGGTTTTTCCGTGGACTGGAGGGGGCGTGTTTTTGTATGCTGCGGATGGGGCTTTCCTTGTTTGTACGGACTGGGTGCTGGCATGTTGTGGCCCAGTACTCATCGACGGACCGGGGGTTGGGGACCCCTGCATTAGAATGTTTAGGAGTCATCATCACGTATAAGAGTAAGGGACAATTTCAGGACTACATCAGAATAGGTAATAAAGGCCGAAGGACAGATATCATATTAATGTGTTTTGGACTCTAATGCACTCAGTTAATAATGTGAAAATAAAAGGCCAATTACTACTATTCACATTTAGATATTGAAAACATTGTTGGAGTGCCATAATGAGATACTAGGGCACAACATTTGAAAGAGGCTGCCTTTAACTCTAACTAAAAGATTATTCCTTCCAAAATCACTTGAAATGCACTTCAAATGTAGGCAAGTATAAACAGAAATCCATACCCAGACAATCTTTTCCAAAAATTCTGATTTTTCACAGAAAATTTGCTAAACTGCAAATTAAAGTTTAGCCAAATGCCATTATAACTAACACATGAAGCAAGGAGAGGGGAGGGAGGGAGGGAGGGAGGGAGGGAGGGAGGGAGAGAGAGAGAGAGAGAGAGAGAGAGAGAGAGAGAGAGAGAGAGAGAGAGAGAGAGAGAGAGAGAGAGAGAGAGAGAGAGAATGAATGTTTTATATAAATCAATTACAATGCCCTAGGAAATATTAAGTTGCAAATGCTTGCCTGAATAAAAATGCCACATGATAACATTATAGTGAGACTTTTTAAATTGTTCTAAAAGGATGGGGCTGGAGGCACACACACACACACACACACACACACACACACACAAACACACCAGATCAAAAATTCCCTGCATAGTATTATATTGTAAAGCTCTGTGGTAATAGGTTGCAAGAAACCTCGAGGTCTGAGAGCTCTGATTTTCATATGGCAATTCTGCAATATTTTGCAAAGTAAAATTGACTGAGATGGAAACTATTTTGCATGGTAGAGTGGCGATGGCTAACAAATGAGGGTTTTGGGGACTGAATGTTAGTCCCCTGCCTCATCTGCCACCCCTAATGACAGCAGCCACCTGCTGTTTTATTGTCACAGCTGGAGCCAGTTCACAGTCCTTGGTGCTGAATTCTGCCCATGAGCGCCAAGCTCTCTCCTCGCCTCATTACTTTGATGAACTTTTTATGGTCAGCACCCATGAAGACCTCATCCTGGACTATGCAACCTAGATCAGCTTCAGGGAGTGCTTCTAGCTAACACAGGATGATAACAGAGTGCCATGTAGGTTTACTGTCGGTTACTTGACTAGTAGCAAGAGTGCAGTGTTCTTGACTCTCTATGGCCCCCAACAGGTTAAATGTAGTGAAATTCTTTTTCAAATAAAGTCTCCCCCATATTCGTATCAATGGGAAAATCATTTAGGTAAAGGAAAGCATTCAAATGGTAGTGGTTATTATAAGCAAAAACAAAATGCACGCTCTTTGCAAAATGAACTGCTTCATACTGTTTAACGCCAATATCTGCCTTTCCTTTGAAAATTACCCTTCAGTTTTAAATATACATGTATAGACTTAATTCAAAATTCACCATAAAACCTGTCACCTGTATTTTAATTTTTCAGTGGCACCAATTTATTTTGGGAATAATTCCAGCTGCTAGTACAAATTTAGCACTATCTTTCAGTTGGCAAAAATGATTTGAAAGGGTGGCATATTTATCAGACAATAGCTACTGTGCTATAATGATTAAACAAAGGCAGTTGTGCAGATTATTAGTAATAGCATAGGAATCACTGAAAAAGCTTACATAAATATCAGTTGAAAATTTATCCTAACAAATAATTTTAATCTGGGGTTTATAATATTTCATGACATTATCAATATGTATCATGAGCAACACAATTTTTAAAGCATTTATGAGCAGATTTGGTGCTTGATCTCTGGAATTTAAAACACAGTTTCTTTGGCTAAAATAATCTTTTAAGTGTCAGTACAGCTGTATATTGGCCTGCATTTACCTATTACCACTAAATTATTAATATATAAGCTACTAATAATTTCATTAGTATTCTGAAATCATCAAGTAACATTTTCATTTTTTGAATGCCTCTAAGTAATTATAAGTTTGAAAAGAGAACATTTTCTGCATTTATTGGGCACAATCCAATCTTGGCAAATCAATGTAAATGCTGCAAGTCATTAAATTTCATTTGAAAATTTACTTTTTTATATATTATCAATGTAACCAACATTTTCTTTTTTTTCAAACTGAATGCTTCCCAATAAGTTCAGTATATTACAGTTTGAAAAGTTATCATATATGTCCTTCCCAAATGTGAGGTTTACAATTTACAAAACTTTACGAACTCTTATAAAAACAAAAAAAGATGCCTCAACTCCATATGGTTAAACAGAGCAAATGGATTCTCAGGCATTTTTTGTTTGTTTCTTTATATCAGAGGTCCCCAACCTTTTGGGCACCAGTGGAGAGTGGAGAGAGATTTTTCCGCAGACTGGAGGGTGCGTGGTTTTGTGTATTGCCTGCATCTCGTGGATGGGGCTTTGCTTGTTTGTGCAGGCCAGTTGCTGGCATGCCGTGGACCAGGGGTTGGGGACCCCTGCTTTATATCATCTCACCTTTGTTATTTTTTAAAAATAAATAATTCAACATATCTAATATTCCTTCCTTCTTCAATTTCCCCCACAGCAACAAGCGAGGTGGCTGGATTGAATGAGAGTGACTGGCCCAATTTCCACTGAAGATACCCCAATAACATTGGCTAAATTGGCATCCAAAACCCAGTTCCATTTTTTCAAGTTCGAATTCCCTTGTCTCCAATACAGGTAGTCCTTGACTTACAAGCATTTGTTTAGTGACCATTCAAAGTTACAACGGCACTGAAGGAAATGACTTATGACAATTTTTCACACTTAAGACCATTGCAGCATCCCCCATTGCAGATCACATGTTCAAAATTCGGATGCTTGGCAACTGGCATATATTTAGGACGGCTGTAGTGTCCAGGGGTCATGTGACCACTTTTTGCAATCTTCTGACAAGCAAAGTGAATGGGGGACCCAGATTCATTTAATAACTGTGTTACTGGCTTAACAACTGCAGTGATTCAAGGTGATTCAAGGTGCTGGTGATGACCTACAAAGCCCTAAATGACATGGGTCCGGATTATTTACAGGAGTACCTTCTGCCGGCGTCAACTTCCCATCGTCCTGTGCGCTCCCACAGAGAGGGCCTCCTCAGGGTGCCGTCGGTCAGGGAGTGCCGGCTGGCGGCCCCCAGGGGGACAGCATTCTCTGTGGGCGCGCCTGCCCTCTGGAATCAGCTCCCTGTTGAGCTCCGGATGGCTCCCAACCTTCGCTCTTTTCGCCGTGACCTGAAAACCTGGTTATTCGAGTTTGCCAGCCTGGACTGAGGGATTGGGATTTTAAATTTTAGAATTTGATTTACTTGGTTTGGGGCTAAATTTAATTTAATTTATTTTTAACTTTGTATGGAATGTTTTAATTGCCCTGTACACCACCCCGAGTCCTTTGGGAGAAGGGCGGTATATAAATCTAATAAAATAAAATAAATAAAATAAATGATTCATTAAACAACTGTGACAAGGACATAAAATGGGACAGAACTCAATTAACAACTGGCTTGCTTAGTAACTGAAATTTTTGGCTCAACTGTGGTCATAAGTTGAGGACTACCAGTATCACTGCAACATTATAATTCTGGTAAATTTTTACAGCTGCCCATTTTACCTTCACATTTCTCCAAAGTAGCAAGCATTAAATAGCTTAAAATATTGCTCCATCCTGCAAATTTGGGGGAAAGAAGTAAGGTAAAATTAATAAGTTTTTTTTTAAAAGAGGTATGATAGATAAGAAAGGGACTATACAAGTCAGTCCCTGCAAAGATACCAGGCAAGAAAATATTCCAAAGAAAAATCAATCAACAGCACAAATACAATTCCATATTCAAAGGGTCTAGGACAAGGGTAGGCAACCTCGGCTCTTTTATGACTCATGGACTTCAACTACCAGAATTCCTGAGTCATAAAAGAGCCGAGGTTGCCTACCCCTGGTCTAGGATGTGGTCCTGATGTGGGTGGAACTGAGATATGCAAAGCCAAGATGAGAAGTATTGTATGTACCTTGATAACCCGGGCTGCTGTGTCCTTCCCAGCCTTAGGCCACTGCTGGGATATTTTCCTTGCTTTTCTTTTGGTCATACATTTTTGCAAACCAAGGAAACTATTAGCTTATTATCATTGGGTTTCCTCAAAAATTTAAATTATACCAAAGCATCCCTGCAAGTTTACTGTTTTTGTTAAGCCTGTTGTTCCCAACTTGTGCACTGTGGCAGGCCAGATTTTGGGAACTGTGGGGCTCTGTGAAAGAATTACTGAGATATTAAAGATATCATGAACTGAGAAAGTTTGGGAACTTTTTATATTTTTTGCAGTCTTCTAGATTTTTGCAGACTAGTTATGTATGCAAGATCATGAGACTTTACACCTGTTCCTCTATATTGGTAGATGTTTTTTTTTCTTGAGACTTATTTTTACAATTAACTAAATCCCCCCCAAAAAAAACCTCCAAAGAAAAATGAAAATTATAAAGGGGGGGGGGCCTGGAAAAACAAAAATAAAAGTATTAGATAAATTTTATTTGTCCACATTGAAAATATAAAATCTCTGAGATGAATTAATGCATGTAATTGCTTCTTACAAAAATGGAATAATATATTTAAATAAACATTAATTTAACTGTATCTCCAAAAGCATAGGCCCACTCCTTAGCACTGATGATCATACATAGTTTGGGTAATGAAATTCTGCAAGAAAGTCCCTTCTAACTTTATTATTGTTATATGGTGAATTCCCAATTCACCATATTAAGAACTTATAAACTGGATATAATCATAATCATAATAGTAAAGTGTGAAGGGTCCTTGGAGGTCATCTAGTCCAACCCCCTGCTCAGTCAGGAAACCCTATACCATTTCAGACAAATGACCAGTCTCTTCTTAAAAACTTCCAGTGTTGGAGCATTCACAGCTTCTGGAGGCAGGTTGTTCCACTGGTTAATTGTTCTAACTGTCAGGAAGTTTCTCCTTCTAGGTTGCTTCTCTCCTTGATTAGTTTCCATCCGTTGCTTCTTGTCCTGCTTTCAGGTGTTTTGGAGAATAGCTTGACTCCCTCTTCCTTGTGGCAGCCCCTGAGATATTGGAACACTGCTATCATGTCATCCCTAGTCCTTCTCTTTGTTAAACTAGACATACCCAATTCCAGCAGCCGTTCCTTATGTGTTTTAGCCTCCAGTACCCTAATCATCTTTGTTACTCTTCTCTGTACTCTTTCCAGAGTCTCAACATCTTTTTTACATCGTGGTGACCAAAACTGGATGTAGTATTCCAAGTGTGGCCTTACCAAGGCATTAGCTGCCATATAGATGAAGCTCATAGTTCATTTCAGATTGTCAGGTGGTAGTTATATCTTACATTCTTTCATTAAACTCAAATACATCAGTATATCTACCAGTAATTCTTAGTTTAATTGTAGTGTGGATTACAAATAATCATATTGGAATCAATTATGACTTAAGCAGTCAGATGGTAAATTAACTGCTTTAATTTGTCAAACTACTAGCAAAAATCTGAATTTCACAGTTGGAAACAGTTTTTTTTTAAGTTGGTAGAGCTTTCAACTTCAAATGACCTTTGGAAAAATATACTACCATAGTCAAGAGGAAAAAATCCACATATAGTCCTCAATTTACAATGACAACTGAGATTGAAATTTTGGTCATTAAGCAATGCAGTCCTTAAGTAAATTATCACATGACAGGAACCAATTTTACAACCATTTTTATCCTGGCTGTTAAGTAAATCATGTGGTTATTAAGCAAATCTGGCTTCTCTAATTGACTTTGCTGGAAGCCACAAATCAAGTTCATATCCCACGAGATGCTGCCATCATCATAAAAGTAAACTGGTTGCCAAGTGCCAGAATTGTGATCAAGTGACCATAGGGCTGGTGCGATGATTATAACTTTGAGGACAGGTCATAAGTCATTTTAATCTGAGAGTGTGATAACTTCGAACCACTGTTAAACAATTGGTTGTACGTCAGGGAAGATCTGCATTTATAACCATATTATGAAACTATTAGTCACTAAATATTGTTGAATAACCTTGAATAACATCTTACTTTGAGGTAAGATGACAGTCTATATATGAACTATATAGTTGATAAACAAACAAATATTGTTGAATAACTGTAACTTCAATTCTGTCAAAAGTATGTATGCATGCTCTTAATGATACCCAAGTAAAAACTTGGGAACTAGGTATATGAATAAATTAGTAGACCAACAAACTGCTGGGCACATAGTATATTTAGACTTTAGCAAGCCATTTGAAAAGTAGACAACAACCTACTTCTTGTAAGATAGAAAACTGTGGGATAGACAGCATCACCATCAGATGGATTTGTAACTGGCTGGCAAATCGTATTCAACGAATAGTCCGTAATGGTACTACATCTACATGGAAAGAAGTAAGCAGTGGGGTACCACAAGGTTCCGTCTTAGGCCCAGTACTCTTCAATATCTTCATAAATGACTTAAATGAGGTAATAGAAGGGGATCTCATCAAATTTGCAGATGACACTAAGCTGGCATGAATAGCCAAAAGACAAGCTCAGAATCCAAAAAGATCTTGACAGACTTGAACAATGGGCCCTTTCCAACAAAATGATATTTAATGTGGAGAAAAGCAAGGTTTTACACCTGGGCTGGAAAATCAAAGGTACAAGTACAAATTAGGTGAAACCTGGCTCAAAAACATTAACAGTGAGAGGGACCTTGGAGTCCTAGTGGACGATCAGTTAAACATGAGTCAGCAGTCTGCGGCAGCAGCCCCAAAAGCTAATACAATCCTTGCTTGTATAAACAGAGGCATAGAATCAAAATCACGTGAAGTACTGCTTTATAAAGCCTCAGTAATGCCACACCTGGAATACTTGCATCCAGTTTTGGTCACCACATTACGAAAAAGATGTTGAGATTTTGGAAAAGGTGCAAAAAAGAGCAACTAAGATGATTAAAGGTCTGGAGACTAAAACATATGAAGAACAGTTGCAGGATTTTGGAATGGCTAGTCTAGAGAAAAGAAGGACTAGGGGGAACATGATAGCAGTATTCCAATATTTGAGAAGCTGTTTTACAAGGAGGAGGGGGGTCAATTTATTTTCTGAAGCACCAGAAGGCAAGACAAGAAACAACGGAAGGAAACTAATCAAGAAGAGAAGCAACCTGGAATTAAGGAGAAACTTCCTCACAGTGAGGACAATTAACAGCTGGCTTCAA
This sequence comes from Vipera berus, assembly GCF_964194415.1. Taxonomy (NCBI): domain Eukaryota; kingdom Metazoa; phylum Chordata; class Lepidosauria; order Squamata; family Viperidae; genus Vipera; species Vipera berus. The sequence goes on from NC_138204.1 coordinate 157,312,202, forward strand.
GGTTTTTAAGAAGAGACTGGACAGCCACGTGTCTGAAATGATATAGGACTCCTGCTTGAGCAGGGGGCTGAACTAGAGGTTCCTTCCCGCTCTAGTCTGAATGATTAAATTATACATGATAATGATGGTTTGCCATGAATATACTATTGCAAATAAAACCAAAATACTGAAATTATTGGAAAATGATAAAGGTTTACTTTGTATGCTCAAATATTCTATATATTTCTGTCAACATGTGGTACTAGGCACCTATAATATAATAGACTTATCTCTACAAATTCTTCAAGGGTTGGGCTTACAAATACAACTTGTGATTAGAGTTACTATAATTAGAGTTATTATAATTTTACTGCTATTTTACAACTTTACGGAGTTACTGCAAAAATGACAGAAACAAGCCAGTAGGTAAATATGGTATAAAAGGATTACTTTGCTATTTTTCCAAATACTCATCTCAAAGATATTTTCTATATTTGTGTGTGTGTGTGTGTGTGTGTGTGTTTGTATCTGTGTCTGTGTGTGTTTGTGTACACACACACACATACCATACATATACATAAATATGTGTGTGGGTGTGATGGGTGTGGGTGTACACACATACACAAACACATACATATCCACACACACAAATGCACCATTTGGTATATGAATAAACAAAAAAATGGTACATTGTATATACCACACTCAGATTCTCATAGTATTCAGTCAAACAGGAGAAGTGTAAAATTTGTTTCACAACATTTCAAATACAGGAGTTATTGCCACTATAGCTACCTGCATGAATACCAATTAGAAAACTTCACAGATCTTAAAAATACTGACAACTCATTAGGAATTTGCTACCACCCATGCTAAAAATGCATATTATATTTCAAGGAATGTGTTTAAATAGGCTTGTTAGAATTTACAGCTTTTATTAATTTGCACGTAAACGTAATGCTCAGGAAATAAGAATCGAACATAACTGTCTTTAGTAAGTTGTAGCATAGCTAAAATACTTTCCAAGCTTCATAATATAATTCTTCCAGAACTTCAAAAGGCAAATTAAGAAAAATAATTCTATCAAATTATACATAGATTAAGCATAATGAAATAAGGATTCAAGTAGATTTAAAGCAAATATTGTAATGACAACTCAGAAGGAAAAACTCCTCCATTGTTCTACCTTATACATAAATCTCCCAACATCCAATTATCAGAAAGAATAATAAAAGGAAACCAGAGCCAGCTTTAAACGATTTTGATTACAGATTGTAATTCCCCACAACTCAGCGATTTTTTTAAAATATAGGTCAGTCACATACAGATTTCTGTACATAAAATGTCTCCAATACATTCTATCTGTAAAATTAAACTAGAATTCTTCTAAGCCATGCTCAGTACTATTTTCAGAGAAGAAAATATTAATGGGTTTTAGCATTGTCCTCCTAAAACACTGTTGTATTGCTAAGGAAACAGTGTGTTGTGTTTGTGAGATTGAATAGTCAGATATTTCTTGGGCTCAGGTATTTCATATTTTAGAAAATGCTGTTTCACTGAATTGTTTAATGTTTTAAGTCGTTAATGGGTTCCCTTACCGTATTTTCAAGGATGGTTGAATGTAAAAGGATGGCTGAAGGATAGACATTCACTTTTTAATCAAATAAGCTCTGGTTTTCTCAGTATACACTAAAATAAAAGAACGAAGAATTTCATCTGGATATAAGAGAAGATAGTACAAATGTCCATGGGACGCAGTGGCTCAGTGGGTTAGGACGCTGAGCTTGTCGATCAGAAGGTCGGCAGTTTGGCGGGTCGAATCCCGAGTTCTGCTTAACAGAGTGAGCACCTGTTACTCGTCCCAGCTTCTGCCAACCTAGCAGTTCGAAAGCACGTAAAAATGCAAGTAGAAAAATAGGGACCACTGCGGTGGGAAGGTAACAGCGTTCCGTGCACCTTTGGCGTCTAGTCATGCCGGCCACATGACCACGGAGACGTCCTTGGACAAGCGCTGGCTCTTTGGCTTTGAAACGGAGATGAGCACCGGCCCCTCGAGTCGGAAACGACTAGCACGCATGTGCGGGGGAACCTTTACCTTTACCTTTTTAGTACAAATGTCCATCTAGCAGGCAACGTGAGAGACTTAATCCTGAATCATTTCTCTCACACACATTGTTGGGCAGCTACAGAAATTGAATAAGCAAAAAACTGCTTATTTGCAGAAAACTACTCAAAATTCTCTCACTGCCACAAGTTCTTCATGATCCTTCTGCACCACTGTTACTTCCTCCACCCAGTTTTTCATGCACTTTCAATGAAAAAATCCTACACTGTTAAATAACTGAAAGCCATACCAGCTTTAAATCAATACTGACATTCATATGGGTATACATCTGGAATTCTATTTCCGTCTTTTGCCTACTACTATAGATATATTGTCAATACATTTTTACTCACTTAATAACATATTTGACAAAAACCACGCATTTTCACTGTCTCACATACTTTTATTTTTGTTGTTAAACACTCCACAACACCTACCGCTAAGATTCAGTCCTTTCACTTACAGTCACATACTGTAGCATAAAACTAGTAAAGCAAGTGATCTTGACATCATTTTAGTAAGGTTACCATTTTTCCCTCTTCAAACTGGCTTACAGTTTTTAACAAAGAAACTAGACTAGATGGTTCCAAAGTGGTATTCTTTATATTAGATTTCGACAATCCTCTTGTGTATTGTTCCTGTATGATTTTTCTTTATATAACAAACATAAGAATGGCATATTGGATGAGAAGACAGTTGGAATCAAAACAGGTGGGCAAAACAGTAACCATCTGATATAGGCAAACACTACTTTGTTAGTTGGAAATTAAAAAAAATGGAAGCTCTTCTTAAAAAAAATAAAAGTGGAAAGTGGGAAAAAATGGGTTAATGTTAAATATAAAAGTAATGCCAATCTGTATGCTTGGTGATAATAAGTGAAAAGAATATAATGTCGTTTCCTTGAGCTCAAGAACATAAGGTGAAAAGCGTGCTGAAGAAATAATGAAGTCAATAGGTATGTGCAAAGCATTCTGGCTTTAGTCTGCACATACCTCAAAGGCAATGACAAACTCACACAAGATCACAAAGAACAGAATGCTTAAGAGAAATTATCTCTCCATGGGCAATGTACAGCCATGATAACTGGATGTCAAGAAAGAACAAGAGAAGGAAGCTATCAAATTATGGACCTGGAGATAGTTAGTAACAGTAATTATGCAAGAAGTACCAATTAATCAACCTTGAACCAAATAAAGACTGGCGGAACCCTCACGGCAATTATCAGCATGCAGAAACTAGCATACCTTGGATGTGTAATCCAACAGATGGCAGACTAGAAAAATATTACTCTGATTGAAAAGACTGAGGAAAGTAGAAGGGAAGGACACCAAGAAGGGCACTAAGAGAAGAAGACACTTCAGGAATAACCTTGGAAGAGCTGTTCAGTATGTCATTGTTAAAGACCCATTGAGAAGGCAAGCATTTGTCCAAGCATCAAGATTTTTGGCTAATCTGTAGGACGTCAAAGTAAAACTACCAGTGCTTTTTTTGTAAAAGAAAAAGGTGCCGTAACTCACACATGTCATACAACCTGCCTTGCCTACCCTACAAGGTTCCATCCAAAAAAGGTGCCGGAACTCCATTCTGAGCGTTCTATGAGGAAAAAAGCCCTGAAAACTACATTGTGTGTATGAGAAAACCTGGTTCAGAAAAATGTTTTGCTTGAGTGAATCTCATTAGCACATCTGAAAACAAAAACCTGTGGGAAAACACATTCTTAAAGATCCTGCAACTCCAGATTATTTAGGATTTTATAAATCAAAACACTAGCCAATCAAAGCTTGTCCCAAATAGCTTTTCTTTTACCTTCTTCAAAGTTCAGCACTGAAGAAAAAATACATTTAAACCATAAAAACAAACAAAATTTGTTAAAAAGTTGCCAGTTAATCCTCTATATCAGGGGTGTCAAACTGCCGGCCCACTGGCCGGATGCGTCATCCGGAAGGCACGCCCACCCCATTGCCAGCAATGGCAAAATAGTCCTGATACATCTCGTGATGTCACTTGACGTCGTGAGTTTGACATGTCTGCTCTCTCTATATTGTAGATTTGTTCCGCAATGGTACTGAGAAAATTGAAGCTAAATTGAAAAGAAGTGGACAAGGAGTTATGAGTTTTTCTGGATGCATTTAGGAAACTGGAAAGGATAGACTTGAGGATGATAATTCATATTTTACTGCTGCTTTTAACAACCAATATTGTATATACAGTACTCATGTCTCTCCCCTTATCTGCTGTTTCAAGATCCCCAACTGCCACAGCCTTTCCTTGTAAGAGAACTGTTCTCCTAATTATTTGGGTGACCCTTTGTCATATCTTTCTAGTTCTTTAATATTCTTCTTAAAATGCAGTGACCACAACTATACTTTATAATCCATGTGGTCTCACCACAGATTTGTATAAGAGCATTACTGAGTATTTATATTAGCAGTTCTATTTTCAGTTTCCTTCCTAGTGATTCCAAAATTTGTTGTTTTTTTTAAAGAAAAAGAAAAAAAACTGCGCATGAGCTTGACATTGTTATCAAGCTGTTCTGTGACACTTTTCTTAATCAGTCACTACTAGCTGAGATCCTATTAATGTCTGTATGGTGTTTTTTGTGGCAATGTATACTTGTTTACAGCTCAACATATAGATATTGATTAGGCCAAAATAAAAATCTAGTAAATGGCATAATCCAGTATTTTGCAGAAATTCCAGTGCACGTAATGTTTAACTATGTTTCTAAGGAAAATAAGAAAGATGAGAGACAGAAAGAATATCCCCATTCCTTTTCCTTTGATATAAGCAGGTGCCCTGGCTAAGAAGGTTGCAGTTTAAGAATTTATTCAGTTCCTTTTTAAACTAGGGCCTACCTGTGTTCCGTATATCAGAAGGTAAACATAATTCACATGAAATTCAATACATCTAGACATGTCAAACGTGCGACGTCACGTAATGTCGTGCAACGTATCCCGACAGTTTTGCCATTGCCGGCAATGGGGTGGGCGCAGCTTCCGGATGACGCGTCCGGCCTGCGGGCTGGCAGTTTGACACTCCTGATCTATTAGCATTACACAGCTTTTAAATTTATACAGATGAATTATCTGCATATACTGCAATCTGTTAAATCTTAAATCATCTTCAGTATATGAAATATAAAATATGAAAAAGTGGACAGAATTGTATCAAGACAATAGAATGCAAAAGAACCAAAAAGCAAAAGGTAGAAGTTGGGGGGCTGAAATATATGACGAACAGTTACAGGAACTGGTATATCTAGTCTAATGGAGAGAAGGACTAGAGGTGACATGATAGCAGTCTTCCAATATTTAAGAGGCTGTCACAAAGAAGAGGGAGACTATATACTCTCCAAAGAACCTGAGGACAAGACAAGAAGTAACGGATCAAAGAGAGATCCCACCTAGAACTAAGGAGAAATTTCCTGACAGTTAGAACAATTAATCAGCAGAACAACCTGCCTCCAGAAGTTGTGAATGCTCCAACACTGGAAGTTTTTCAGAAGAGACTGGACAACCATTTGTCTGGAATGGTATAAGATCTCCTGCTAGGGCAGTGGGTTGGACTATGAGACCTCCAAGGTCCCTTCCAATTCTGTAATTCTGTATTCTGTTACAAAAGGTTTCCAAAAAATCACAAATGGCTTTTCATAGCTACATCCAATATTATGTTAAAAAAGAAGCTTGGCATATTTTCTTTTTATTCTTCTCCCTTTACCATTCATCAAGTTACAGATACTGACATTAAAAGAGAAATATCACATATTGGGTTGTGCATGACTGAGATAGTAAGATATAATCATAATTCTTCTTTGTAATCCATCAATTATATCTTCTGGCATTTACTGTGATAGCTGTCAAACTGCCTTATACATCTGGCATAAGCTAACACCGATGACACTATGAGGCATGGAGCAAAGTATGTACCATTCCTGAGACTCAATTCAGATTTACCAAAGTCAGCAGTGAAGTACCCACTGACTTAACACAAGGTAAAGTCCCATAGAAAGTGATCAACATGAGAAAATCAGAATGGGGAATATATGAGCAGCATTTCTTAATCAAATGCTATACAATTACAGTAAAGGTAAAGGAGTCCCTGCGGATTTTACTACACTAGCTGTTGCCAACTATAGGAGGCAGTGCTCACCTCCATTTCAAGGCTAATGAGCCAGCACTGTCCAAAAACATTTTCTTGGTCACGTAGCCGGCATGACATCACTGAGCACTGCTACCCACCCGCCAAAGGGGTGGCATGGTGGCTCAGCGGTTAAGATGCTGGTCTTGTCATCTGGAATGCCAGCAGCCCAGGTTTGAGACCCAAGCTCCACACGATGAGGTGAGCTTCCATCCTCGCCCCAGCTCCTGCCAACCTAGCAGTTCGAAAGCACAGGAATGCAAGTAGATAAATAGTACCACAATTACAATAAGGATCACAAATTCAGAAAAGATGAATGAATGCCTGGCATGTTTTAAACTCTGTATAGTTTTCCATTTTGTCATTTTGCCCTTTCCTTTGAAATAATCCTATGTATCAGTGATGGCAAACCTTTTAGAGACCGAGTGCCCAAACCACAACCCAAAACCCAATTATTTATCGCAAAGTGCCAGGGCTGCATCAGCATTGTGGTACCCTCGGGGGGGGGCAGGGAGGCACCTCTGAGTGCCACCTCTGGCACGCAAAAACTGGGGGCACAAAAATGGGCCACCATGCTGCAAGGCGCAAAAACGGCCACCTCCATGCCACCGGGTGCAGATACAAGGCGCTGTACCACATAAGAATGGGGCAGGGCTAGTGAATATCACGCAGGCATTAGCCCTGCCCCATTTGCAGTGCGTGCATGCTCACGGCCCCATGCACGAACGCATGCATGTAAAATGCTTTCCCCTTCCTTTCCTTCCAGTCCACCAATTGACAGTGGTTGGTGACCTCTGCTCTACCACCTCTACTCGAGCTTGCTAGTTGTCTGCTTTGCCTTCTTTGTGCTGGGCGGGGCTCCTGCTCCAGGTGGTAGTGGTGGCCTGATGGACCTGCTGCTGGTGGCAGTGGTGCGCGTGCCAACAGAAAGTGCTCTGAGTGCCACCTCTGGCATGCGTGCCATAGGTTCGCCACCACTGGTATATATTCTATTTAGAACTCACAACATCCATTTTACAAAAGGTAATCATAAGCAAACATTTCAGCTAGAACAGTATATAGGCATAATTTTAGCAGAACAATATCCTGTTCCTAGATATTCACACTAATTATCAATTTAACAATAACAATAATAGAGTTGGAAGGGACTTTTGAGGTATTCTAGTCCAACCCCCTGTTCAGGCAGGAAACCCTATACCATTTCAGACAAATGGTTGTCCAGTCTCTTCTTAAAAACTTCCAGTGTTGGAGCATTCACAACTTCTGGAGGCAGGCTGTTCCACTGATTAATTGTTCTAACTGTCAGGAAATTTCTCCTCAGTTCTAGGTTACTTCTCTTTATTTTTCCCTTAATTCCCATACAATTTCATATGCTCTTAACCAACTACATTTTTTTCTGAATCACATTGAGCCTTGGTGGAGCAGTGGGCTAATGCCTCCTTAAGTAACACCAGCTGCCTGCAATTAGTGCAGGTTCGCATCCCACCAGGCTCAAGGTTGACTCAGCCTTCCATCCTTCCGAGGTAGGTAAAATGAGGACCCAGATTGTTGGGGGCAATTAAGCTGACTTTGTAATAATGCCGCTTGGGGGTGTGTGAAAGCCCTAATAAGCAGGCATATACATAGAATGAAGGCTACTGCTAAGCTTGTAAGCCGCCCTGAGTCTTCGGAGAAGGGCAGGATATAAAATGGAATTAAAATAAATAAAAATAAAATAAACAGAAAGGAGAAAGGCGGGATATAAATGAAATTAAAATAAAATAAAATAAAAAATTCTCAACCTGGGTGGGATCTTGTTTGCTATCCTATGTTCCTTTTAGGTAATGGAAATGGTATAGGGAATGTTGGCAGAAAGAGAAAGCTGTAATTATAATATTATCTGGTAAGCACTAGATTTTGGAAGAGATTAAGTTTCCCAAACTCTCCCATCATACATAAGCTAAGAATATTCTCAGCACTTCTCATTTGTCAACCCAGCAACATGGGAATGGATTAATCAATGTCAGGCAAGTAAGCCTAAGGTCCTGTCTATTAGACATATATCATAAACATGTGAGATTTTAAAAATCTCATGTAATGCCAGCTTTCTGATGAGTTTCAGAATGGCCTTCCCATTCCCACCCCATATGAATCAGTTCCTCATATGGATCAAAACCTAGTCCGAATTAAGGCAAGACTATTAATGTTGCACCATGTAAAATTTAATGTTGGAACATAGCAATGAATACTCTTCATTTATATGGTTTATTTGTATTTATTTAGTGTGATGTGCTACTTTTTCAGGGCAACATGAAACAAATCTTAAAATACCAATTAAAACATTAAAACCAGCACTAGTTAACACAATAGATACTCCAATTCTAGCATACTTAATAAAAGGCAAATTGAAATAAAAAAATAAATAAACTCTCGTTGATAGAGATTATATTGCTTGAGTTAGAGAACTGCATTCTCTTTCTTCTCTTTCCCCTCATTACTGAACACAAATCAGCTTTTACCCTTGTTAAAAAGTTCCCATTAACAACAATCATGCTTTATTTCTATGCTCCTCTGAAACTGGGCTCTTGGATCTCCAAGTTCAATGATAAATAAACCTTTATTGTCAAAGTACAACATGTGTACATTGAGATTAGCTGTGCCTCCCCCGTGCTCTCTCCCCCCAACACACAGTGACAACAAACCCTCCAACCCACCACACCATGTGAACCAACTACACCACACACCGGCCTCCCAAGTCAATTCTGCATAAGATTATGTCCCATTTAAAAGCCTAACAGCCCACGGATTTTCAGCCTGTTGGTACGGCTGGCTATATTCCTATATCTCCTACCAGATGGTAGGAGAGTAAAGAGATACCGTCCAGGGTGTGAGTCATCCCTGAGAATCTTCCTCACTCTTCCAAGGCAACGAGCCCATGCGATGTCATCCAGTGGCGTCAGGGAACAGCCCACAATGTCTTGTGCTGTGCTCACTACCCTCTGTAATACTTTCCTATCCGCGGCTGTCAGACCAGCATACCAAACCACAATACCATACGAGAGGACGCTCTCTATAGTAGACCGTAAAAGAGGGTCATTAGCTGTTGTTCTACCCTGTTCTTCCGCAAGACCCTAAGAAAGTGAAGCCTCTGTTGGGCCTTTCTAGCCACCTGAGTTGTGTTAACTTTCCGGGTCAGATCTTCACAGAGGTAGACTCCCAGAAATTTAAAGGAGGAAACTCTCTCTACACAGTTCTCTCCGATGTAAAGTGGGGCAGGTTCCTCCTTTTTTCTCCGGAAGTCTAACACCATCTCTTTCGTCTTGCTGATGTTTAGGTGTAAGTTGTTGTTACTACACCATATGGATAGTTTTTGTACCTCCGCCCTATATGCTGTCTCATCCCCACCTGTAATAAGACCCACCACAGTTGTATCATCTGCGAACTTGATTATCGCAGTGGATGGGTCAGATGATACACAATCATAAGTGTATAAAGAGTACAGGTAGGGGCTAAGCACACAGCCCTGTGGCGTGCCGGTGCAAAGCTTCAGGGGGGTGGACAAAGCAGACCCGACCCTCACTGTTTGTAACCGATCCCTAAGAAAGTCTTGAATCCAATCGCAGATGGCGGGGGAGAATTTCAAGTCAGTCAGCTTCTCGATGAGAATGCTCGGCAAAATGGTGTTGAAAGCCGAGCTGTAGTCAACAAAAAGCATCCTGACGTAACTTCCAGGCTTCTCGAGATGACTTGCTACAGAGTGTAAAGCAGTAACTATGGCATCGTCTGTCGACCTATTTCCCCTGTAGGCAAATTGATGTTTATCAAAGTCCAGTGGGAGGCATGTCCTAAGATGTTGGAGAACCAATCTTTCGAAGCATTTCATGACTACAGACATTAATGCAATAGGTCTGTAGTCATTTAGGCACTCAACTGCAGTTTTCTTGGGGACTGGGACAATGATAGCTGCTTTCAAGCATGATGGTACACATGCCGTTTGCAAGGAGATGTTAAAAATCCTTGTCAGGACCCCTGCTAATTGATCGGCACAATTCCTGACCACTATCCCCAGCACCCCATCTGGGCCTGCGGCTTTGCTGGGATTCACAGCCTTCAATACAGCTCTCACTTGGTGTTCACACAGGGTGAGTGGCTGAGAGTAAGAAGGCCGGCCAGCAAAGGCTACGGGGTCTGGTCTTTTAACCTTGTAGCGGGCAAAGAAGATATTCAGCTCCTCAGCCAATGAGGCATCGGTGTTTGTCATGCTCCTCGTGCTGCCCTTATAGTTGGTTAAGTGCTGCAGTCCCTGCCATACTTGCCTCGGATCGTTGTTCGCTAAATGGTTCTCCACCTTTTGTTTGTATTGTTGTTTTGCCATCCTAATGCCTCTTCTGAGATTTGCCCTGGCCTCTCTGTATCTGTCCCTGTCCCCTGCCTTAAAGGCAGAATCCCGGGCTCTCAGACGTGTTCGTATCTCTGCAGTCATCCAGGGTTTACAGTTCTCGTAAACTCTAATGCACTTATCCGTTGTTACACTATCAGTGCATGTTCTAATATAAGAGAGTACGGCATCTGTATATGAATTTAGATCTTGTTCTTCAAATATACTCGTCAGTGGTTTCAAAGCAGTCCTGCAACTGACTGAGAGCACCCACTGGCCAGGTTCTGAACCTTTTTGTGACTGCCTGAGTCCTTTTCCTGAGAGGAACATACTTTGGGCACAACAGGAGTGAAAGATGGTCAGATGTACCCAGGTGGGGAAGAGGGAAAGCTCTGTATGCCTGTTTCAGATTGGAATACACATGGTCCAAAGTGGTCCCTCTGGTGGAAACTTGCACATACTGTACAAACTTAGGGAGAACTGTCTTCAGACAAGCTTGATTGAAGTCCCCAGCCACGACAAGAGCGCCCTCTGGGTGAGTTTGCTGCTGCCTGGTGATGACGTCGTACAGCTTAGAAAGTGCCATGTTGACATTGGCATCAGGTGGAACATAAACAGCTATAATAATTACCACAGTAATTTCTCTAGGCAGATCTGATGCATTGTTGCCTAGCAGATATGATGCAGCTATATAGCATATTTTGCATCTAAGCATTCATAAACCCTTAGTTTAGGTTTTTTTCTAATCAATATGATACTTACAACAACATAGTCTGTAGCTAGAATTTGGTGTACAAAAGCAGCATACCTTCTTACAACAAGGATTACAAATTGTTAAATTTCTTCCAGTCATGAGTCCATGTCAAAAATAATGGCTCTGGAGAAATCCCATTAAAAATTATTTGCCACTGCAAAATACATGCAAGAGAGAATTGGGATGAAAAAAAATCACATGTCTTACTTGGAAATATTATATGTCATCTTTCAGTTTCAGAAATTTCCAAAGGCAGAACATATAAAATGTAGTACAGGTAATCCTTGTTTAGCAACTGCCTCACTTAGAAACCATTCGCAGTTAAGATGATGACAAAAAAATAACTTTGCAACCAAACCTCACATTTACAACCTTCTCGGGTCTGTGAAGCAAAGGAAAGCTGAAGCAAGATCATAAACAGAGTCAGAGGTTCACTTAGTGATCACTTCAATTCATAAATGACAGTGTTATATTTTTTATCATGTGTTTTGTATTTATTGTGCTTGTCTTCAACTGGTGCAGAATGCGGCCGCGCGAGTTGTGATGGGGACTTCCCGATACTCCCATGTAACACCTCTACTCCGTGAGCTGCACTGGCTTCCGGTTGCCCTCCGGGTGAGATTCAAGGTGCTGGTGATGACCTATAAAGCCCTAAATGGCTTGGGTCCGGGATATTTAAGGGAACACCTGCTGCCAGCATCAAGTTCCCTTCGTCCATTGCGCTCACAGAGGGTCTTCTCAGGGTGCCGCCGATAAAAGATTGCCGGCGGATAACACCCAGGGGGAGAGCCTTTTCTGTGGGTGCGCCTGCCCTCTGGAACCAGCTGCCCGCCGAGACCTGAAGACTTGGCTCTTTGAGCTCTCTGACCCAGGCTGAGAATTTTAACTGGGGTTTTATTTTCAGGGATAATTTAATCTTTTATTTGTCTTTTAACTTGTATTTTGTATTGGTATGATTTTAAAATGCCCTGTAAACCGCCCTGAGTCCTCCGGGAAAGGGCAGTATATAAATCTAATAAAATAAATAAAATAAAATAAATAAATATGTTTATTATTTCTAGTCCTGGAACCCATTGTTAAGATATGTCAGGTTATAAACAAATTTATAAATAATAAATACAGAAGAGTGAGCTCTTGCATGGTCTACTGGCATTAAGCAATACTTTGGAATCAGTAGCATGTGTTGTTTTTTTCTTCAGGCTTAGAAGCTTAGCGCACAGAATATGAATTTTAGAAAGGTCAAACTAACAATAAAATGTATGCAGCAAAATCACTAACCTGAAGGGTTCTCCACAAACAAATATATAATCACCTATGGCACTGACCAGCAACAAATTCATATTTCATCTTCACAGGTAACAAATACTTATGATTAGCCAATACATATGTATATATGGGTACGTAATTATATATTGATTAGTTTAGCTTTTAGCATAACATATGAAGGTATTGAATTTCTCCAGAGTAAGAGATAATATTTTTAAAAAATTATACCAATAGGCCATCAGCATTATGAGTAAATTTATTTTCCCCAGCTGTGCTAAAGATATGCAAAATTTTCATATTCTTTTCAGAGTTGCCTAGCAAATGATTAACACCACCTCTCCTCATTATCTTGCTTAACAAAACTTCTCTAAAAACAAATAAATCAAAAAGGCCTCCAACGTTCCTGAATAAATAAATTACAGACCTGTTTCATGGCAGCAATGATATTTTAAAAAGCATGTGCAAGCTCATTGTACAATTTTATTACAAAGCTGCAATTTATAATAAAATTGCCTGCTTCTTCATTTTCTCCCTTTACACATTTTAATACCTGGAACAGTTATGGAACCTCTAAAACGCAACCTATCAAAAGATGTTAAGTCTCTGTCCCAGTAAGTTGCAGTTATTGCTAATTAGGAGGTACTCTGTAGCATAAAAGTGGCTCTCTGTGCCAGTGCTTTTCTCCTTCCTGTTGCTGTATTAAAGTTGAAATAGAAATAAGGAGGTTGCAAAGCTTCAGAAAAGACAAGCTGTATAGACTTGTAGACTGAAAGGGAGAATATTTTTTTCAACAATTAACAAGGAAAAACAAACATATTGCATATTTCCTAAGTTAGATAGTGTGACAAGAAGACCAACATAGTGTTCTGATTAACAAACAGGAGATTCAAATACAATTGGGAATTCAACTACTGAAGTTCACTAAATCACTCTGGACCAGTCACTCTCTCTTGACCCACCCTACCTTACAGTCATATGGTTGTGGTGGAAAAACTAAAGCAGGAAGGGAGGGAGGGAGGGAGGGAGGGAGGAAGGAAGGAAGGAAGGAAGGAAGGAAGGAAGGAAGGAAGGTCTAAAACAGAATTAACTTAATTTTACCAATTTCAATATAGTTACAACTATCAGGGAGGAAATGTGTTGGTATGTAAGTATGGTAAGGTAAAGGTAAAGGTTCCCCCGCACATGCGTCCTAGTCGTTTCCAACTCTAGGGGCCAGTGCTCATCTCCGTTTCAAAGCCGAAGAGCCAGCGCTTGTCCGAGGACTTCTCCGTGGTCATGTGGCCGGCATGACTAGACGCCAAAGGTGCACGGAACGCTGTTACCTTCCCACCATAGTGGTCCCTATTTTTCTACTTGCGTTTTTACGTGCTTTCGAACTGCTAGGTTGGCAGAAGCTGGGACGAGTAATAGGTGCTCACTCTGTTACGCGGCACTCGGGATTCAACCCACCAAACTGCCGACCTTCTGATCAACAAGCTCAGCGTCCTAACCCACTGAGCCACCGCGTCCCTGTAAGTATGGTAGTATAAAGGTAAAAAGGTAAAGGTTCCCCCGCACATGCGTGCTAGTCGTTTCCGACTCTAGGGGCCGGTGCTCATCTCCGTTTCAAAGCCGAAGAGCCAGCGCTTGTCCGAGGACATCTCCGTGGTCATGTGGCCGGATGACTAGACGCCAAAGGCGCACGGAACGCTGTTACCTTCCCACCGTAGTGGTCCCTATTTTTCTACTTGCATTTTTACGTGCTTTCGAACTGCTAGGTTGGCAGAAGCTGGGACGAGTAACAGGCGCTCACTCTGCTACGCGGCACTCGGGATTCGACCTGCCAAACTGCCGACCTTCTGATCGACAAGCTCAGCGTCCTAAGCCACTGAGCCACCACGTCCCCTATGGTAGTATTTTTTGTGTTCAGCAGAAGTCATATGTGCAAAATATCAGCTACCGAATGAGAGAAATCTGACAAAATAGATGCTATTTTGTATATTTGTATATTTGTATGGTAGTATACAAATATACAAATATACAAAATAGCATCTATTTTGTCAGATTTCTCTCATTCGGTAGCTGATATTTTGCACATATGACTTCTGCTGAACACAAAAAATAACCTTTCCTTTTTCACAGTTTATCACTAGATGCGCAACAATTTCAGGCAAATTTTAGCTATAACCCTATCTGAGCTAAGATGGTTGGCCTCAGCCAATCCACTTCCTAATAATTTCTTGATTGGATTATTGCAATGTACTTTTCATGGGGCTGATCTCGAAGACAGTCCAGAGCATGCCAATTAGTAGAGAACATACTATTCAATAATAAACCAGGCTAGAAACCAGCAAAGCATGACTTCTACTCCTTCCTAAGCATGAAGACAGCTGGGTTACTTTGGGCCTGTCACTCTCAGCCCTAGGAAGGTGGCAATGGTGAGCCACATCTGGAAAAAAAAATGTTAGAAAAACTGCAGGGAGACATCTAGGCAGACATCAGGAGTCAACAATGACTTTTCTTTTCTTTTTTCTTTCTTTTATTAAATTTTTATACCACCCTTCTCCTGAAGGACTCAGGGCAGTGTACAGGGCAATAAATATCAAAATACAAAGTACAAAAGTTAAAAAGGATTAAATAATTATGCCCGATATAATACAATAGTTAAAAACTATGTTAAACCCAAACCCCGAACCCATCAGACCAGGCCAGCTTGTTCAAATAAATAGGTTTTTAGATCCCGTCGGAAGGAGCGAAGGTAGGGGGCCATCTGGAGCTCAACCGGCAAGCAGTTCCACATGTCTGGCGCGCCCACAGAGAACGCCCTCCCCCTGGGGGCCACCAGTCGACATTCTCTGATCGGAGGCACCCTGAGGAGGCCCTCTCTGTGGGACTTGAAGGCACACAAAAAATATCTACATACTTAGGACCCAAATACTTCCCTAATGCAATGCAACTCATCCATCCGGGGAGCACAGTTTTGTTGTCTACCAATGAGCTTAACATCTGGTAGAGAGGCCAGTAATTGTGGCTTGTCAGTGATACAACCCTAATTATGAAAGACATGTTTGACTTTCTTCCACACCACCTTAAGGTGCTTTTTTGTGAGGCAACTAGACTTTCTTTTTCACCCACCGGAGTACAAAATGGGAGTTATCAGAACCCTACACCACCGAGCTGAAGGCCTGCCTTCCAGCAAAGATGGAAAAGAAAAAGAACTAAAATACATGAAGGAAGCCCTCAGAACGTGTGGCTATACCAAGTGGGCCTTCATCAAATCTCAAAAAAGACCCAACGGGAGCTCCTCCATAACAGACAAAGAAGAAAACAATAAATGAAGCAACATAGTCATTCCATACGTTGCAGGAATATTGAAAAAGCTCAGGAAGATCTTCAGCCAATACAACACATGTGCACACTTCAAACCCAAGAATACACTAAGGCAGAAGCTTGTCCACCCCAAGGATAAAACTCTCAGACACAAACTGAGCAATGTGGTATATGCAGTATAAATCCAATGAGCCATGTGCAGATCTGTACATTGGAGAAACAAAACAATCATTTCATAAACGTATGGCACAACATAGGAGAACAAACCCATCAGGAAAAGATTCAGAGTCCATCTGCATGTAAAAGACAAAGGCCACTCTTTCAAAGACAGCAAAGTCCCCATTTTGAACAGATAGGACTGCTGGTTTGAAAGAGAGGTCAAAGAGGCCATCTATGTCAAAACTGAACAGCTTTCTCTCAACAGAGGGGGAAGGATATGATATCATCTATTTCCAGTCTACAACACAGTCCTTTCAAGAGATCCAAGAAGGCTCCACATCCATTTGCACGATTCAGGTGATCCTGATGACATAGATAAGCCTCCAGGTGGCATCAACAACTCTCTAAAAAATGCAAATGACCAACTGTTTGCAAGGAGTATAAATCCTCCCATTCCCCACCATCCAGTCAGAGCTGAAGTTCTTGAATGAAAAGTGAAACATCTTCAAAGAAAAAAAAAGATGTGAAAAAGCACCTCTGGATGACTGAGAATCTCGATAGACTTCCACACCACCTTCCTTCTGAAACAGCTAAAGATATTCCTACTTATCCAAGAATTATAAAAACATTCCAATACACAGTGGGCCTGTAAGCATGTCTATTTGATTTGATTTTTTTTTTAAAAAAAAGATCTTTGCTTTAGTGCTTTTCAATTCAGTAAATTCAGTGTCATATAAATTTAATGAATAAATGAAATAATTTATTAATCATTTTAAAGTACTGTTAACTTTGTTACACTGGTGATATTTAAAACATAACTTATACACATCTTTTTCTCTACTAATCCAATTTACCCTCCTCTGGGGCGAGGAGCAACTTAAACATAAAAGAAAAAAATATTCAATTACTGCTTCGCTCAGCATTACACATGAATCCAATCACTTGTGCTCTATCAATGAACCATGAACCCAATTAATTGTGGTTGATTCAACAAACCATACCTCACTGTATGAAACTAATATGTTAAGCTAGTCACCAAGTTATTCTATTAATATAAGGGGAGTTAGACTTATTTTCTAATCTGTAGAGTGTGAGTTTTAGATATGAATTATAAGTCATCAAAGCAAACATGCATGTGATGGAAATCTCACCTATGATTTTCAAGTATGTGTTTCAGTCTCAAGGCAGGAGATGGTTTGCAATAGGTTTTTTTTCAACATATCATCAAACTTTAGTCGTTTACTATTTTAATTTTTTGAGATACATAGCCTACTATGATTTAAAAATAAATTAAATGCAAAGGATACCCAAATGAGAGAAACACTGAGATGCAACTTTGCTATCTCATTCTAACAAGCTTAATACGCATATCCCAATAAAAATAAAACATTATTTCTTAGCAACTCCTAACGTATTTTTCTTAGCACTGGAAAAAGTAACCCACACTCAAATTAAGGTGACTGAAATATGCTTTCAGCTAACAGAGTAATATGGTAGCTATTCATCACCTGAAGTCATAAAACACTAGGTCCTGTCCTTAGCATATTCTAATGAAGCCTATCATGCAAATGAGAGTGACCTTTACTGTGCATTCTGCAAGTTCACATTTATGCAAGGAGTATATATAGTTTGCCAATACAAACTAGCCAAAGACTGCATAATTACAGTAATCAATTAGTAGTTAGTGTCTCTGCTCATTTGCAGTTAATGTCAACTAAGCCATTTCATAGAGAACCATACCTGACAACGTCTGTGAATTTTTTTGTAATGCTGGTAGCAGTTTTGTAAAAATGAAAACAATTGGAAACCAACTAGAAGTAAGCTGGTTGGCTACGTCCATACCACAGCTCTTCAAGATTCACCAGAAAAATGCTACCATCTGCAGCAGGATTTACCTGTTCAAAATTATATCTCTTATGGAATAGAGGTGTTTTATAGAAGAGCAATCTAGTATCACAAAATACTAGAATTTTGTTAAAGGGGACATTAAATAAAATCAAGAGAAAAACTATAGCTGAAGGATATAGTTATCAGTATTTCTCTTACAATTAATAGAAAGATTTAACATAGGTAAGAGTTTATGGTTTTGAACATTGTAAAACTGAGTTTGAAATACAGTTGTGTACAAATAATGAACATGAAATTACTAAACTGTATAAACTTTTACTGAAATCTGAAACAAAATAAGAACAAGTAAAAGAATGAATGATAATAAAATAAGCTAAACATTTTGGTTTCAGATGAAATAATGGGAAAACATATGACTGAAAGAATTAAAATTTACAATATGTTATAAAGAGGTTTTTTTAATAAAATAATGTACCATTGGTTTATGTCACCACAGAAATTGGTCTAGAATGTATAAAGGTAGTTCAAATTTATAGTGGAAGTGTAAACAAGAATGGCAATTTTATCAAGCTTAGTGAATGTGAAAAAAAGGTAGAAAATTCTGGATTCAAATACATACACTGATTTGGAGAATTCTAAAGATTAATATACAATTGAAACCCAATCTTTCAGGACTGATAAGACAAACAGTTGGAAAAAAATTATGGAACTTAATTTTTGTATATGATAACCACAGCAAGATTATTATACGCACAAAGATGGAAATATCTGGCACTACCTACAATGGAGGAATGATTCGTGAAGACGATAGTACTTACTGAGATGGTTAAATTGACTTCCTTGGTCAGAGAAAAGACAGTATCTACATTTATCGGCAACTGCAAACCCCTTATAGATGTTTTTTTTGCTTGAAAGAAAAAAAATGAACTTATTATTTTTGGTTTGCATGATTAGATAGGATAAATTAGGAAAAGAAGAGAATTATATTGAAAGCATAGACCAAAAGATAAATTTACAATTGTACTTAGAATTATTGTAAAGAAAATCAGAAGCCCCTTTCTTTCTTTCTTTCTTTCTTTCTTCTTTTTCTGTTTTCTTTTACTTTTTTCTCCTTACTCGCACTTTTAGCTTCCTCTTTGATTTCTTTTTCTCACTTTATATTATTTTTATTAGTTTTTCTTTTCATTTTAAAAAAAAAATCTTTAATAGCATTTTATTTTTTTTAGAAAACAAAGTTATAGCTCCTTAAAGCAGCATTATTTTCCACCTGTAAAATTAAGTACAGCATTATTTTCCACCTGTAAATATTTAAATGAGGGACCATGGAGTGGTTTGGAGAAAATGTTGTAAGACCTGGAGGAATTTAGGTCCTCGTTTCAATAGATGAGTAAGTAGGCCATAGCCTCTGCTCAGCAACAGTCTATTCTACAGACAGTTATGGATAGGAAACATTACTGCAGCTGGTAATTAAAGTTAAAAACTAATACTATCTCAGAGATGGAGAATTTTGTACAGAAATGCCATTTATCATGGCTTACCGTCTGCAGAACTGAAATGAATTATCTTCTTAGCACATATCTGTTTTATGATCCTATAGCTGCTAAGCTAAAAAGAGGGGCCGCTTGCTGGTTTTAATTTCATAATCTATTATTTATAAGACAAAATATAATAGGTGCTCACAGATATTACTTACATATAGAGCTCTATTTTCCCAATACACCAGCATGTTCATTGGGAAATCTGATACATGGGAAGAAACTATTAATTAGATTGAAGTTTGGAAGAAAACAAATCTTCTCTATAGATTGTTTTAAAGTTGTATACGCATTCATGTGTACCAATTGCTAACATACCTCAGTATTCCTGGAAGTATCTGGTTTACAAACTTTTGCATTCTTCATTATCAAAGTTTTTCCTGAGTCTCAATTTATTTACATCTTTGTTGTCACCTGATTTGACTCTGCTGTTCAACACTTCTATAAAACCAGTGCTATGTTATTCAGGACAGTATCCATAAGAGACACTGAAGGGAATTGTTCATTACTTAGCTGGATACAGAAAAGAGCCATAGAATAAAAATATCACTTCCATACAGCCCATTCTTCTGGATGTTGCACAATCAACAGCATATTTACATTTTCCCGCTGATAATTTCTTTATCTTAACTCCTTTAAGAATAAGCATAGAAGGAACGTCTTGCCAAGTGGAATCTATTGGATCCCTAAATTTAGAACTGGTATGACACTGAATGCCAGACTTTTACTTTCCATTTTAGCCAACCAGAATAATAATGGAAATAAAAATTTCCAAATTAAGAAGATCTTTGGCAAAGCCAGCAAGCAGCAGATATGGAACAGTAGCAAAGCAATACTTGTCACCTGCCACATAATCTGGAAGATCAGGTGGTGAACACAATATGGTTGATATTTTTCTAGTGGCCAAGTCACTTTTTAACATTTTACAAGATGTCGTCTTTTTTTCCCATCCAGAAACATTAATAAGCTGTATATAGCTCTTCTCCCCCGCTCCCCCGCCCATTAGAATTGACTAACTTTTGTCCTCTTAATTTTGTAAAGTCAAAATGGCTTGGCAAGTTTGGAAATAAACACACATGTTGCAGCTCCAACTTCTGCATGTTAAAATATTTAAAACAAAAATATTTATACTTCCAGAGCACCATGTGAACTTGGTTTTAACAATATGTATGAACATTGTGCTGCTTAACTAGAAAAAAACTTCAGAAGTCAAATCTGAAGTTTTATTTTTCATGAATTTAACATTTTACTCTTCAAGCAGGGTGTGCCCTGGAGAGATTAGATTCTGTGGCTAGGGAAGAACACCTACATGCCCGTGAATGCATCTTGCTTTTCGTGGTGGTGGTGGTGCTTGCAAGCCAAAGGAAAATCATGGTAATAAGTCTTGTAAAACAAAATTGGGCTGCTGTTTCCTTTCAGCCAACTAACCTTAGCCATTTAAAAGAACGTGCTCAGTAGCAGCACACAACAGGATGTGCCTTTGTACCCAAGCAGTGTGTTTCTCAATATGCAACAGCTTACTGCAACTACAAGCAGCTATGTGAAAGTACAATTGTACATATTGTCAACTATTTTCATTAGCCTGCTAGAGAGAGAGAGAGAGAGAGAGAGAGAGAGAGAGAGAGAGAGAGAGAGAGAGAGAGAGAGAGAGAGAGAGAGAGAGAGAGACTCGTCCACCAAGGCAGGGACCCACCCATCTCTTATAGTTATTCCTCAACCTCCCTCCTATTAAACATATCTTTATTAGACAAGAAGTCACCCAAAAGATTTTTAATTTTTTTCCCCAATGGGGGGGACATTGTTTCCATGGTGATGTTCCAAAGGAAAAGAGCAATCAAGCAGCAATAAGTAGAGTGACATTGAAGATTTATTGGTTTATTTCTGCATAGTGCTAGAACCAGTCACCTCACACAGCGTCAAACACGTACAACTTGTCGATACTGACAGGGAGGCAAACAGCAGGAGGATAGTGCTTTTTGTGCTTGTCAAACCATACGCTGATGGGGGCCTCTGACAGTTACTGAGAGGGGACAACCAGGAAAAAGATGAGCAAAGGGACAGAAATAAGCAGCATATTAGAAAGGCCTAAGGCTCCTTGCAGATAACGGTCGACCTAGTGGTGGGGAAGGCCTTCTAAAGCCGTGATCTGACTCCTATCAAAGAAAAGGCTAATGTGAGATGCTTCGGAAAGCAGAAGAGTAACTGTTCATTGTTGGCATCCCGCAGGATGGTACCTTTATGATAAACATTCACGACAACTTGTGACCAGAGTCCTGTTACAACACTAATTGTCCATGAAAGCTGACCTGCAGCAAAGCAGCAGAGTTCAGCTTCGATAGGTTTGGCTCAAGAGTACAAACAAGATTGCAGTGACAGAAGACATCCACACATCAAAAAATCTCTGGAAAAAAGTCTGACATGAGTTTACAGACTTGGTTTTATTTAAAAAAAAAACAGAGCATAGTTTTTAACACTTTCTTGGCTCAGGAAAATAAGCTCCTAACATTTCCTTTACAACCTCTTGAAGCTAAATGAAAACAATAAAGATGATAAGTCCAACCTAGGAGATTATTATTAAATTTTTTTTTGCTTGAAGTTCATTGGGCTTTATCATCTTTTTTTAAAGCAAGCTTTAAAGCTTCTAGAAGTGTAGAAATGAAGAAGAAAACAATCCAGTTTCTTATAATAAAACATTTCTTAACATAGAAGGAAAAAGGCAAAGGAAAGGAAAGGAAAGGAAAGGAAAGGAAAGGAAAGGAAAGGAAAGGAAAGGAAAGGAAAGGAAAGGAAAGGAAAGGAAAGGAAAGGAAAAGAAAGGAAAGGAAAGGAAAGGAAAGGAAAAGGAAAAGGAAAAGGAAAAGGAAAAGGAAAAGGAAAAGGAAAGGAAATAGCAGTTATGCAATATACAATTATTAGTAAGTAAATAATGTATGTAATAGCATACAACATGTCATAAAATATAAAACAATCAAAATAAAATATTATAAATAAATTAATAAAAGAAACATTACAGTAGATATAAAAAAAGATTACAGCAAAATAAAGGACAAAGCTATAGCTAAGAAATTAACTATTTTTTCTAAGTATGAAAAAGTATATTGAAGACTGTTACAAATGGAAATAAATTAAATTTCAGGTTGCATGCTATCAAAATAATTTAATAATACTTAACAGTATTTTTTTAAAAAAAATGAGTCCCTAGTCTGAAAATACATATTATCCACTGTTTTTTAATTTACCACTAGTGTAACACTTCATTTTCAATATGTTAATTAAAATATATAAAACTTTTTTACTGGTATTTTAAATTGCAAGTAATTATGTAAAATAGATTCTTGTAATAACTTCTTAAAAATAGCACAGAACAAACCAAAATGAGTATTTTAAGTGATAATTTTATAATTTTTAAAGTTCCTAAAATTATAAAGCAAAAGGAGAATTAAAATAATTTCTGATTTATTACAAAATACGTAATTAACTTCTGAACCAGTTCAGTGTTTAAAATGAATTAAATTAATTACAACTGAAATTGGCTAATTATTCAGTGGAATTAAAAATTATGCATGTATTTTTTAACAGATTGCAATTATTATAACATGAGGCAAAAAAGTGAATTGCTAAAACCCAAAAAGTAGTACACAAAACATCGTTATAAAATAAGAAGTGTAGGAGGAACACTTAAAATCTCAAAATAACTATATCCCTAATATGATTTTATTTTAAAGAACAGCAGTATATAATTAACCAAAAATGGAAAATACTGAAAAGAGAACAAGAACACTGTAAAGAAAAGTGTACTGTCTCTTCAAAATCTTAATTATTCATCACTGCAGCTCAATGGAAAAACTCAAGAGAGGAGCGGGGAAAACCCCTCACTTAAAAAAACCTAACTTAACTGAACACTATTCCTTTTTTCTACCTCTCCAGTGCCAAAACTGTTCTGGTTCTTAAAAGAAATTATGTCAGTCCAAGTATAAAACTTAGCAATTCTGTTACTCGTTATTTTCTTCATGCTAAAGATCTTTGAGCCTTCTTTATAAAGATATGACATAGAAACTTTAAATTCACTCGAAACATTTCTATTTAAGTGATTTGCAAAGGCCTTTTAATCTGATATCCTACAAGTGAATTGGACTACAATTCCCATACTTAGGTCTAAGCTACAGAGTTTCTAACTTCATTGCCAATAAAATATTTATTTATTTATTTATTTATTGATGGGATTTATATCCCGCCCTATCTCCCGAAGGACTCAGAGCGGCTAACAACAAAACATATAATAGTACAGAAATCAAGATAGAAATGAAATTAAAATCATCTGTTCAATAAATTAAAATTAAAAATAAATTAAAATTTTAAATATAATTAATTAAAATGCCTGTCAGTCCAGGTCAGCCTGGTGGAACAGGAGTGTTTTGAGGCCGCGGCGAAAGGATTGGAGATTTTGGGCCGTCCGAAGCTCAGGGGGGAGCTGATTCCATAGGGCTGGCGTTCCCACAGAGAAGGCCCTCCCCCTGGGGGTCGCCAGCCGACATTGCCTAGCTGACGGTACCCAGAGGAGGCCTTCCCTGTGTGAGCGTACTGGACGATTACTACAAGGAATCAAGCAGTTTGGTCTAACACGGCAGCAGTTGGTAATCTCTTGTGGCACATGGAAACCCAGGGATTTGGAAAAATAGCTATGTGGCATGTGTCCAATTTATCCATACACAAAATTATGAGATTGTTCTCCAGCATCTATATACCAGTAAAATTCTCAAGTCTGTTTGTTTGTAATATGTAATTGGATGAAATTGGAAGGCAAGGGCAACAGTTTCCAAACCAAGATAATGAAAAAGAAGTAACTTACAAATGCTGGGACTCATGACTTCCATGGGAATGAAATTTGTGGCTGCTTTCAAGCCACCACACTTTCTAACTACACTTCCCAGAACTTAGTAGATTGCCTGGTAACGAAAGATGGGAGGGTCCTATCCCCACCGTCTTTCCCACCTCCCTCTGGCCACCATATTCAATCAACTGGCAGCAAGGCAATTGGCTACTTTGGAACACCAGATGTACAATCTTAACACTAATTTCACTAATACTTTCAAGCTTAAAAGTCAGGACAGTATATATTATGGTAATAAAACTAGTAAGCAAAGGAAGAGCAGTTGAGATACATTTGACTATTCACACAATTTTTCCAAAGCAAAGGAATAGCTGAATCAAAAAACTCTATCTTGCATATACATACAGTACATCTTGCAAACACATTTTTAAAAGCTTTTCTAGCATGTAAAAAATAAGGGAAAGGTAGGATCAAAGGCTACTCTTCTACATGGTTTGAGACCAGGTTATCTGAAGGACCATCTTTTTCCAAAAGTTTCTACTCATCTAGTTGGAAAAAGATGGTCCTTCAGAAAACCTGGTCCCAAACCATGTGGCTCAGTGGGTTAGGACGCTGAGCTTGTCGATCAGATGGTTGGCAGTTTGGTAGGTCAAATCCCCAGTGCCGTGTAACAGAGTGAGCGCCTGTTACTCGTCCCAGCTTCTGCCAACCTAACAGTTCGAAAGCATGTAAAAATGCAAATAGAAAAATAGGGACCACTACGGTGGGAAGCTAACAGTGTTCCATGCACCTTTGGCGTCTAGTCATGCCGGCCACATGACCACGGAGTCCTCGGACAAGCGCTGGCTCCTTGGCTTTAAAACGGAGACGAGCACCGGCCCCTAGAGTTGGAAATGACTAGCATGCATGTGCGGAAGAACCTTTACCTAGTTGGATCCAACAGATAGAGAATGCTAAGAATCCCATCAGCCAAAGCGTGTTGACTGGCAGCAGGTAAAGACTTTGCTATAGACCCTGCTTTGTAGAATATTCTCTCCTTGGAGATAGAATGACCACAATCCTGTTGGCCTTCGTAAGATTTTAAAAACTTGGCAAGATACCCAGTCCTGGGGCTTGCAATTTCTTAAGGCCTCATTTCTTGCTTTATTTTTAGTTGATCTTGTTTGCTGTATTATTTATTTTTTGGCTATTTTTTACTGTTTTATTGATTGTAATTGTTTTAACTGTTATATAGTTTTAGCCACCTAAATTAATTTGGCTGAGATGAGTGGCTATAAAATTGGATGGATGGATGGATGTGAATGTCTAGGGATGAATCCTTCAGAAACAGAATCTAATCCTGAAACATTTTGGAGACTAAAGCCAACCCCTTTTTCTAGTAAATTATTATCAACTGAGAAATGCAATTTTGCTGTTGTTGTTTTTTAGTCAGAGAAGTACAAATGTCTGGGCATTTGAAACTAGGTTGCTATCTTAGGTAGCAATCCAATGTTTAATTAAACAGCAATGGAACTTGTATGGAAGTTCTGTGGAACTTAGTGGGCATTACTTCTGAGCAGACAGGTAAAGGACTGCACTGACAGCGGGCCTTTATTACTGAGCGTTGCTAGTCTTCATTTAAACCAAATACGTCCATGTTGGGAAAACTTTTGACACAATACATCATTGCTTCTCTAATCCTAAAGGGCATTTGTACAACGGGCAGACAGAGGAACCCATTTATTATGGCTTTTACGGACTAATAATTTTAGTCAAAGGTCAAAGTTGGCAATGGTCTCTGAAGAATAGTGCAGCAAGAAGATCAAAGTAATAGTTAAAAATCATTACATATAATCAATGCGGAGCAAGCACACCATTAAAGGGCAAGGGAAAGAAACAGTCATTATCAACAAGAAAACAGAAAGTGGCAGGCAACAGGCCCTTAGATGAGAAACCCCATGGCCCAAAGATAAAAAGGATACAAGGGGAATGTACATCTAAACAACAGTATGTTAACCTAATCACTTCACATATAAAAAAACCCTGTTGGACAGGGTTAATAGGTATAACTTTTAATTAATTAATTAATTAATTTGATTTGTATAGCCATGCATCTCAACAAGCGTTATGTCATAGACTATTACAGGGTTGCTACATAATGATTGCAAACCTAGCAAAATGCAAGGTTATTTTTTTAAATATATATATATATATATATATATATATATATATATATATATATATGGATCCTTGGTTTTTCGGGTTTTTCCCCGCGTAGAACTAAAGGTGTAGGCGCAACGTTTCGACGGAATCCCATCCGTCATCATCAGGCTTTAGCTTCCTTCTTCTGGGAGAAGCATGTGGCTTCTCTAAAGAGGAACAAACAGCCACATGCTTCTCCCAGAAGAAGGAAGCTAAAGCCTGATGATGACGGATGGGATTCCGTCGAAACGTTGCGCCTACACCTTTAGTTCTACGCGGGGAAAAACCCGAAAAACCAAGGATCCACATACAGGCACCCGCGAAAACCTCAGAAAACAAATATATATATATATATATATATATATATATATATATATATATATATATATATATATATATATATATATATATATATATATATATATATATATATATATATATATATATATATATATATATATTGGAAACAGTGATTTAATAATTTATACAGAAGCTTTTTGGATCTCAGATTATTTTACTGGGTCCTGATACTCCCTTGCTAAAACACAGAGCACTACTTATCTCAGCCTCAATTATCCCAAATCTGTAGAATCCCAGTGATATTTCACATACTAAAGAATTAAAAGAGTTTTCTCTTTGGGGGCCCAGCTTTCGCTTATCTAAATGATCAAAATTTCTTCTAGGTCACTTGGAGTTTCTTTTCAATGTTTCATTCCTGATATCCATTTTTCCACAGTTATATTAACAGGAATTGAGAAGCTCTATTAGCAGGATGGATTAAATGGAGACTAAATTCTTTTTCCACTTGGAAAAGGTATCTTGATTTTAAATCTTCAGAAAATGCATTGTTACCTCATGAAATATTATCAGATGCCATGGACATTTGGGATAAGAGGAACCAAGTCAGATCCAAAATTATAAAGAAAGGAAAAGAACAAACAGTAATTTCAACCTGTCCCTTTCAGCAAATAAGGTAACATGCAAATAAAGGGGAAACAATATATAATCAAACAGCAATCTAATAAAAGGGATATTTAAATGAATGAATAATTAAATAAATAGATGGATGGCACTACAATCCCTACCCTGAAACACGTACGAGTTCCTTAACTTCAGGAACATATCCATGAAGTCTCCAGAACTTAAAAAGCAATGCTTCATTTAGCAATGCTAAGAACTAACCATGAAAGATCAATATTAATAACTATCTTTCCCCATTCAGAAACATATCATGGAAATGCAATAATATCTTCTCTAAAGGAACACTAGTAACCACCTTGCTAATGTAAATTTGGAAATTCTAACACTCACCTTTCCCTTTATTTCTTCTCATAACTCCCATTCTACGTGTTTCCCATTATTTGCAATAATACATGGACTAAAATTGATAAACATCCTGCATTTGTTAGACTGGGAGGGGGGGTTGGTTTTTGTTTTTGTTTTTGTTTTTTTAGAAAGATTTAGCTACCCAATGAGAGAAAGGGAGTGCCACAGATTCTGACCCAGTGCTAGTAATCTTTACGGCTACATGAAGTTAACATGCAAAAAAGCCAATATTAAAAATGCAACTTTTATTTTCAGCAGAAAAGGAAACACAAACTATTTATTTCCCTTTCTCTCTATACAGACCTACACAAGGTCTGAAAACAACAGAGCTGTTTTAATAATTTGAAAGGAAATGGCTGGTAACAAGCAATTTGCACAAAGTATCCCTTCTAAAGCCTTTAGATAATCTTAATCAAGGGAGCATTAATTATCAGAGCAATAGTACATCTCACTTCCCTCTTTGGGAAGGTAGCTGGGCTGTCTTTGCTTGCAATACTGAGGAAACACTGAAAACATTTTGTCCTTAGAACAAACATCTTTATGGGCTTTGTCTAATTTTCCTCACAGGAAGATGGCCAGATATACAGTT
This sequence comes from Vipera berus, assembly GCF_964194415.1. NCBI lineage: Eukaryota > Metazoa > Chordata > Lepidosauria > Squamata > Viperidae > Vipera > Vipera berus. The sequence goes on from NC_138204.1 coordinate 157,340,577, forward strand.
TCATCTACAACTGGATCCTGATGGCAACATAATGTGGGCTCCTATATTAGTACCTTGATTCTAGTGGCATGTGGAATGACCAACTTGTAGCTAGAGTAAAGGACAGAAAACTTATCACACTTTCTATAGGCAAATATAAATACAAATCCAGAAATTGATAATATACTATTTCTTCCTATACTGTTTTGGTGGAATGCCATATAATCAACCATTTTTTCCCCTCCTGTGCCAAAACATACTGCTTAACCTCATGAAAAGGCACTTCAAAACATTGTTTGATGGCTCAAGAAATTGCATTCCTTCTTCAAGGTGCTGCAAATTATCCAATAAACACAAACTGATTTCCATAAGAAGTGCCAGAATACTTTGTGTATATTCTTAAAAGTCCTTGATTTTGAAATAGTTGAAAGTACTGTGTCAGAACAAAGTGAGAAAGATATCATTAGCCTTCAAATCTGACAAATAAGAGAGACATAAACAAGTGTCAAGATAATTAAAATGGCATTGTTCACTTTTTAGAAGAAAAAGAATGAACTGTACAAGAAATATTAAGCTAACAAAGCAAGAGCAAATATGAGAAAGAAAAAAATGACAGTTATCTGCAAAATTCATAAATGTGTCTTTTGTATAACTATAATGATCATATTTTATGCTGTCATTTTACATTTAATTGCTCACCCTGGTACTTTTCTTCATAGAAGCCATCAGTACCCCACAGAGCCAGATGCTGAATTGCAAAAAAACATACTGTGACCACAGACTTATAGGAAACTAACTTTGCTGAGCTGTGGTGTATGACAAGTTAATTTTTGCAATTACACATTCCCAAGAATAAATGAAACCGCAGGCCATTACTATTCTGTATCATTAAAAAAGGAGGGGGGAAGTCTCTATCATAATGCCCTGAACTCAGTTTTCTATTATTTTGACACATGAAAGCAACTTTTCAAGCTATTTTTCTGCAATATGACCTAGTAAAATAAGCATTGCCTTGGCTGAAATGCATAAACATCTCAAAATTGTGAAAAGACAGGAAAAGCTGCAATCTATGGTTAATGTGCAATGCCAAGCTATCACATGATTAGGAGGAGATATGTACCTCACTCACAGTTATTTGTTAGGCTACATTATATCCCATATAAAGTATTAAATAGATACGGTTGTTCAGCTGTCACGCAGCCTGGGTCTATTCCCTGCTCATTCATCTAGCCACTAAATGTAAAATATACCAAAAATCTAAACATCTGCAGTGTCCATCACTGTCAGATCTACAGGGCAATCAAACAGCAGGAGAGCACCCATCATTATGGAACATGGTCTGTACATTGTCAGCAGCTATGCATACATCACATGAAATAAAACTATGAGCAAACTAGTCATTTTTTAAAATAATAGTCTAAAACAACTTACGCATAAACTAGAAACCTTTTCAATCATTTCACAGATGCTTTTCTTGCCTGCATCCAGAACGCTCCTTTCACCATTAAGGAAGGGTATTCTAAATAATTACAAGGAGGCAACTAATTTTTCCACTTTGTTAAATCTCAGTAACAATGCACAAACTATTTTCTTCGTGAGGAAATTTGGTGCTGTTGCTGCATGTTCAAACCACTCCAATGATTGTTGCTGCAATCTATCATCAGTTTTTCCTGAAGAATACTTCTCTTTTATTTGAGGAATATAATTCTGAGTTGGCTTGTTTCAATATGTCTATTACTTCTTAAATATATAAATCCTATTACTGGTTAAACTATATATTTTTGTGGTGCCTTCAAGTCAGTCTTGACTCCTGGCAATGGCCTGGATAAGTCCCTCAATTTTCTTGATAGGATTTTGCCTCCTTCCTAAGGCTGAGAAGAGTGACTGGACCAAAGTGCCAGGGCAGGACTAGAACTCTTGGGTCTCCCAGTTTCTAGTCTGATGTCTTAACCACTGCACCAAACTGGTTCTCATTATATGAATAATGTCTGTAAAATATTTAACTTCATTCAAATAATACTTGCATAAATAACAAGTTTGATTCATGATGGAGAATTTAAGGGAATGTTATTGCAGATTAAAATATCTAAGAAATTGCTGGGTACATTTTCCTAAATGGCCATGATTAAACTGTTAATAAGTTCTTCACTGCTGAACTTTCAGGATATATGTACCATTTTTGAAATTAAGACATATTTTTCCAGAAACCATATTTCTATTTATTAAGTGCTACTTCTCCATGTTTGACTCTTAAAAATTTTCCTACTTAAATCACCTTGTAACCTATCCATCTATTTTCATTTATCACCTTCTTCTCTTTTTTGCATAGTAGTATATAGTGATAGGCAGACAGTAATAAACTATAAATATAGCAGTAAAGGCAATAGTTAGTCTCATTTGCCAGGCTTTCGAACAAACAAGAAAACTTGTTTCTTATTGAAATCGATATCCTAAACCAGTGGTCCCCAACCCCTGGTCCGTGAACCAGTACCAGGCCACGGCATGCCAGCAACCAGTCCGCACAAACAAGCAAAGCCCCATCCGCAAGATGCAGGCAGCACACAAAACCAGGCCCCCTCTGGTCCGCAGAAAAGCCTCTCTCCACAGAACCAGTCCCTGGTGCCCAAAAGGTTGGGGGCCTCTTTCCTAAACAGTGTGTTTGAAACAACTATCATGTGCATTCATTTATTTATTTATTTAATTGAATTTCTATACCGCCCTTCTCCCGAAGGACTCATTTTTGCAAACCTGTTTTTTTTTCCCTTTTACCAACAATATCATTTGACAGAGGACAGAATTTTAGATTTTCCTGTAAGAGGCTGATATTTTGTACAGCTAACACATAGATCTTTATAAAAATGTTTAATCTCCTGAAAATATTTGCTGTACAATGCTACTACAAAGAACAACAAGAACATGTAGGGAAAACACCAGTGATACTTATTATAAGACAGAAGTATTGCAAAAACCAATTATATCTTTTCATTCTCTTTTGCTTAATTAAAGCAAAAAGCATCACTATCTTTCTCAGCAGTAATCATGTGGAAGCTGTATAGTACAGATACAGTAATTAACTTAACCTTATCACTTAACTGTATTGGGTCATTCTAGTGAGGCACAGTATCAAAGCTTGAAATCAATGCTGTAATGCTAACATCTGAAGTAGTTCAAAGATTGAATAATGCCATCTGTGAATGGACAGTCTTTGTTCCTGCTTAGCTATGCTGAATATATGTTCCTGTTCATAACTTTAATATATCAGCTTAACCATTTAATCATTGTACATTAATACATTATCAATACTGGAAACATGTAGGTACAAAATTACTTGTCAGGAAAATCAGATATTACTGATTTTCTTTGTATAAATGCAATACACTGCAGATTTCGTCTTAATTATATACTTAGCAGAATATATATGATGACATTACATACTTCTCTCTCTCTCTCTCTCTCTCTCTCACACACACACACACACACACACAAACACAAACACACCAAACATACACAGCGACATTGATGACTAACAATATTAAACAATGAAAATGTAATTTCTTTTCATAAAATTCTATACCAGTTCAACACATCCATATTCTATTTAGTATGCCCTGAAAAAGACAATAATTTGTAAGTCTAAATATGTGTATATATATTGACACTCTAACTCTAAAACATTTACCTGAAATTCTTACAGGAGTGCAGCCCCAGTATAATTATACTTTCTGTTCCAGTTCTACACTTAATTGCTAGATTTAATATGATGCTAAATATTTCATAGGGCATAGTAGTCCTGATTTCAGATTATTTCCATTTATAGCCTAGAAGTTATTTCCAGGTTGTCATAAATGCTTTTTGCTCGTTTAATTCTTTGGTGTTATAATTAAAAAAAAAAATCTGTAGCTCTGTTGCCAGAGACAGTTTTCTGAGATCCTTCACTTTCACCAAGTCAGACACTAAATCATAAGGGACAATAATCAGCAAATTCTCTCCGACAGGCCCTAAGCCTGCTGAGGTAATGCAGCTGACAAACTTTGATGCGCCATGCCCGTGCACATTATGTTCATGTAGTGTGTACATCTGGGCACCCTTTATGGCAATGCAGCAAACAGCCAATCATTTATTCCACTCTAATTAGCACACATGTAAATCCTCACCAATCAAGCCATTCACAAGGTTACTGTTGTGGCAGCCATATAACAATGCTGGCAGGATAGATGAAGAAAGTGCAAGATGTAACTATTGGGTTTGATTTGAACCTGCCATCACTCCCCAGCAGGTCCTCCCAGTCCTGACTGTCACCAGTTCTCCCTTTCAAAACCCATAAAAACCTACCGAAGAAAAAGGTCATCAGGCAGGAGCTGACGGGTCAAGTTGTTTCCATTCTATTTCAGATTCAGATGCACTTCTGGGACACCAACCCCCTTTGAGCTAGCTGTTGCAAACAGATCAACAGCTTTCAATGGCATGCATACACCGCAACCTAAAGAACCACTTATCCAATTAAGAATTACAAACCTTTAGATTTCAATTGAATTTTCGTATCAGACACCAGCAGTTTTCCCCTCTTTTTCTATAGTCATAAAATCCTCTGTATAAATGCTCCATTTTGTATCTTTGGTTGAAACCTGGAAGCAGAACTATTCAGTACGAATACCAGGATTTCTTAACTTATTTATTAAAATTCTATGCCACCCATCTCCCCTACAAGATGGTAGCTTAATATAATAAGGCAATAAGATATTGAATTTTTCAGAACTGAGGATTGCAGTACAATTAAATGGGTAGGACATTCTATTTCGCTCAATTAGTTAAAAACTTCAGCATAAAAATTATTTAATCATGTTGAAAAGAATATTTCCTGAAAATAAAATGTAATGAATCCTTTACTCCTGAAGTTTCTTAACATAATTAAAATGTCTGGATATTTAAATCATCATCGCCATTAAAAATAATAGTTATAGGATTTTGTTTTTTAAACCAGATTTACAGATAATGAAAGATAGAAGTATGCACTGGTGTTAAAACCTCTGACCATTTGTGTGCCATTAATCTTCATTCACATGCAAGTAGACATGTTTATCAATTGATTTGTTGTATCTCACAAATTAATGAAGCAATTAACTCCAAATGATTTGGCGGCAGTTCATATTTCAGAATATTTTTTGATAAAATAACTGCAAATTAAATTATTTCTATGAAATTAGATTGCAGTGAAACCCTAGAGATTCATATACAAAAGGATAGCCTTCCATATTTTTGAAAAAAAAATCAAAAACAAAAATTCAATTAGAAATTTAGATTCTTAGTAGACTTTTGGAAAACTAATATACACAATTATTGTGTTTATGACACTAGAATATAAGAATATATTCATGGCTGAATTAAACATAAGAACCAGAAGTTGTGCCAGCAGATATAAAAATATTTTGTCAAGGAGCACCAGCTTTGGCATCATCTCTAGGGTAAACCATAGCACACTCATTTATATTTTTATGGGTTTTCCCTTCACTGCATATATTCTATTGTTAAGGAAGTATTCTTGCCAAAACAAGAAAACACCAAGTATGAAGTGTAAATCTCATTTTTAATTTAAATTGATAGGTTCACTATAAATCATATCTAGCATTTTGCATTTTACTGAAAAAAAAACCCAAGAGCAAACTAGGGGATACAATTCTAAGCACATCCAGATTTAAGACTGGATCAGAAATAAATTAAAAAGAAAAAAGTAAATACTTTCAGGAGAGACATGATAAAAGTGGTCAGAATCACTGGTTTTAAATAGCAGATTCCAGAACAGCACAATATTGTAATTCACTAGCATTCCATATGTGCACAGTGCAAAAGTATAGTCAAACACAATATTTTCAGGACAGAAAAGTTTTAAGCACATTCAGCTATCTAAGTTTTTTTTTATAAGAATCACCATATACAATAAATGCAATATCTTCAGAATGCCCAGCAAGAGGAAAGTTCATAAGAACAATCAGGAAAAAAAGGCATGCAACTCCATACAGACCTTAATGCTCAGTGCCAAGATCTGCAAAGGAGTGGAAGCATAGCAATATGTACTGTAGATATGGTTTGCATGAAAACTCTGAGCTTTAATATGCATACCCTGTGTTTTAATATTCAAAGTTGCAGCTTAGCATTTACAAATTGCCGGTAAATAGAGAGAGACAGTTCAGTCTAGTGGTTAAGGAGCTGGCCTAGAAACCAGGGGGCTTTGAATTTTAGTCTTGCCCTTAAGCATGAAAAACTGGCTGGGTAATTTTGGACCAGTCACTCTATCTCAGCCCAACTCATCTTACAGGATTATTATACTGGGAAAATAGGAGGAGAAAGGAGTATTAGTATGTTTATCACCTTGAATTGTATGTACGTATATAAAAAGATGGGATAAAAACCTAAGACAAATAAATAAGCTACCGGTAAATAAATGTCCCATAACCATTAATGACAACAATGTTTAAGGCTACATAATAGGCAGGTTTATTTTGGTTTGTCTGGAATTGGGTTGACTTTCTCCAGTGTGGCCAGACTTTTGATAAGCAAGAAGATGCAGGCCAGATGAAATGAAGCTCTTGACTTATAACAATAATTGAGTCCAGAATTTCAGTTGCAATCATGGCAGTTATAAATTGAGGCATCACATGACTGGACTCAATTTTTGGACATGTTTTGTGGTCATTAAGTGAATCCATTTTCCCCAAATTTTTTTGGAAACCAGAAGTAAACTCCAGAAACTAGCAGAAAACATGGTCACATGACCGTAGGACCGTATAAGTGGCCATAAATATGAGCTGGTTGCCAAATGCCTAAAATGCAATCACCTGAACTGGGGTGTGTGCGTGTGTGTGTGTGTAGCTATCATAACTTTGAAACAGGTTGTAAGTAATTCTGCAGAGGTCCATCATAACATCAAACAATCATTAAGGACTATCTGCATAATGTTGAACTCAATGGGCCCTAATCATTGTGGGTTTTTTTCTTATCCAGTACAGCCCATTCCCTTTTTGTTATGTAATAAAAGAAAGATGCCTCCAGATGAATTTTGGGGCACTTGAGATAGCTATTCTTGGGTCTGAGGTAATGAATTCACACAACCTCCTGCAGAACATCAGACATACAGAAAGCAAATTTATTAATAAATACAAAACAGAAAAATGATATAGAAAAATTCCTGGGGGGAAAAATGACTAACTAGCAAGCACTAGCCTCTGGAAGCTTTATTAGGAGCCAGTAGAGAGTAGTCCAAGAGACCTCAATCATATCTGACGGACAACCACAACTCATGATCAGTAGTATCAAAAGACATCAGAAAAATCCATGAGATCAATTGTGTGTCATTGCCACTATTGATCTCTAGGCAGTATCTGTCAGCTAAAGACGGAGGTGCAATCTTAAATGTTGTAAGATTAAAAGTCAGACTGATGGATTTAGAAATCTGTCTTGAAACCAGAGAGACAAAGGAACAACCCATTCCATTACAGCTCTCCCCACCAATACAAATAACCAGACAGAGTCAGGGTCAAGTGTGGAATATGGTTCTTTGATCTGATTGAACAAACATATATTAAATGTCATGTGATTCTCTGTTTCCTATTAAAGGTGTAGGCTGTTCTTCTAGGATCCTGAAAGAGACTCAGTCAAGATCACAGTATGTGGTCCAAATATGCACACACTCTCTAGTTTTAGAGGGTGGTTGCACCATACATAACTACCTATATGAAAAGTGAGTGGAATTTTACAAGAACTGATCCAAAATGTCTCCTCATTTATCCTAACTGAGAAAAAGTACATGAAAAGGGCAGAAATACCCGAAAGAACCATCTCTTAATCCTGCACTGAAATTATTATTCGCAAAATTGCAAGGAGATCATATAAAATGGTTCTCATGGCCAGCAATTATAAAAATAATGAACAGAGGATCTTCTCCAGAAAGTGGTAGTTTGTAACATAAATGGCATGATCTAATTTGTACATCAAAGGAATCCTATTTTTAGGTTGTTCTTTATTTGACCTGCTTAGGATAGATTAGGATTTCTGACATTCAAGTAAACAACTAAGACTTAGCCAAACCTATAAAGGAGAAACTTCATCCAACTTTATGAAACTTTTGAATCCTTATCTACCAAAATTTCTCTGTCTCTCTCTCTCTCTCTCTTTGTGTGTGTGTGTGTGTGTGTGTGTGTGTGTGTGTGTGTGTGTGAGAGAGAGAGAGAGAGAGAGAGAGAGAGAGAGAGAGAGAGAGTGAGAGAGAGAGGGAGGGAGAGGAAAAACACTCAATATTTATCTTTGGCTTTTGATTCCTGGTTTCTTTTAGGAGACAAGACAGTGTCACTATAAAATAATCATGTTTCCTTAGCTACTCATGCTTACAGAATAAATAGGATGGGTGTATTCAAGTCACACAAATTAATAGGCTGTTTGTACCAAGTCAGAAGTTTGAAGAACGCTGCTTAACTGTAAAGCGCAAATGCAATCATAGGAAACCAGCAGGATTAATAAAATCCTAATTTTGCAAACTTTTGCAAATATTTATGAGATCTTTCTCCATAGCTGTACAATGATCTTTGTTGTAAAAAGGAGAAATATTTCTTAAAGAATTGAGCAAATCAGCATGATGGGGGGGAGGAGAAATTGTATCAGTAAAAAATGAACAATATTTTAGTCAGTACATAATAATCCAGTTGACAATATGAAGTAATTATGTTTTGTTTCTAACTAAAAGGGCTGCTTAAAAAAGTAAAATGTGATTGAGTGCCACTATCTCCCACAGTAAAAGAAAATAATAAATATGAAATATGTATCTACTTAGTACAGATATTATTTAAAGCCTAGATCCCTCACTCCTACTGATAACATCATTAATAAGCCAAAATATTTTACCCCATTAGAACAAAAAAACAGAAAATAGAATTTTTATTATCAGTGCCCTTAAGGAAGCTGATTGTCATTTCAGGCTGTTTTCAGTGTCAGCAGTCTAAAAGGCTAATACAACCCTGGGTCAACACAATTGCCCTAAAGCCTTTAAAGGGCTGACCTGCTTGTCGCATTTAAGTCAGAGGAGATTATTTTAGCAGTATATACAGGACTGCTGAGGCCAAATATTTGAAATACAGGCCTACATACCTTACCACAAAAAAGAACATTACAGAAATTTGAGAAGGGACATCAGAGAATAGCCAGAATGATAGAGGGCTCTAGGAACTTAGGAAGTCCAAAAGGTTAAAGAAACTATGTCAGAGGTGAAATCTTTGGGAAAAAAAGAAAATTAAAGGGAGACTGTACTACACTATACAAAAGAATAAAGGGATTTGGGCAGGAGGAACCAGTTTATGAAATGGTAACCATATTAACAATAGAAGCAGAATCCCTAAGAGCAAAACAAGAAAAAATACACTATAAACTATAAATACAAAAATATCTTTAGAAATGTGGACAACAAAAAGTATACATTGAGATTTTTATACCACAGGATTGGGATAGATAATGTGAGGTCTTTGGATATTAAGGAAATATGGCCTCCTGTCATCTGTCAGGTTTTGTGTTCTGTGTAGTTTAATTTTATTTATGTATTCTACTTTAAAAAAAATCATATTGGAAAGCTGGCATATTGCAAACACCTCAAATATCTTTATTTCCAGCATTGCTGCTTGGCCCATGACAGATCCCATAAACTTTGTCAGAAAATTTTACAATGTACTTAGTTGGGAAAAATATTCACTTATTCCAAAAAAAGAAAAAGAAAAAAAGACCAAGGTAGGCTTAGAGTAATGTTTCTCAGCTTTGGCAACGTTAAGATGTGTAGACTTCAATTGCCAAAATCCCCAGCCAGTACACTAGTAGGGGAACTCTGGGAGCTGAAATCCACACATCTTAGAAGCTGCCAATGTTGAGAAACATTGGCTTAAGAATAATAAGGAACACTCTTGCAGGCTAGAACTTTTATGCATTTATTTATTTCTTGTGTGTCCAATCACACTTGGCCAATAAAGAATTCTATTTTATTGCAAGGTTCCCAGAGAATTTTTATTGGACAGCTGAAGCATTTTAATAAATAAATAATATCAGGTGTATAGATACCACAGACTTCTAGTAGAACTGGCCTACAGCAGTAAACAAAAAAATCACAACCAAAATCAAAATAAAATTAGCCCAAAGATAAAAAGAACGTATTAAAAAAATATAAATCAGAACACAAAACCAATAAATATTATGTTCTCATAACGTAGAGATATTAGAGAACTTCCACTTTATATATTGTATAACTTCCACTTTATATACTGACACAGATTCCTCCTTTCTGAGTATTTTGGTTTGGCTTTGCTTTGTTTTTTCCAGAAGCAAATTTTCTTAGAACAATTTCCTAGAACAAATAAATCCACCAAGTCCAACACTAGTTTATGAATGATAATCAACCACATGGTGGCACTGAAAGAAGAAATTCTGAATGCTCCAGATTTCTGATCCTCTGTCATTCTATCCAGTTTTGAACTGCGACTTTCTGAGTATCTGGATATACGTGCCTACAGTTTTGAATCTGAGTGCCACAATCTCCAACGGCAAATGCACCTCCCTGTCTTTTGTTTTTAGCTGGGACTGCTACCTGGCCTCTATTTCTATAAAGATGAGAAATTTTGCTTTAGGATGGAGAATTAGATGCATTAAGCTTTATAACTGGCACAACCATTTTTTGACACTGCAAATTAACCCACACAACACATGGCGTTCCTATTAATGTCTTTTGGAGTATCAATCATTCATTTCTTGAGTACTGTATATCAAGACTTTCTTATCAAGCATTCATGTGATGTCACTCCATTCTCTGAATTTCCATTATATACGGGACCTGTCGGCACTATTCTCAACAGTTATTTTTTTACACCCCCACACGGTGTTAATGAGTTGCCAGCTGCCTGTTGGGTTATAACAAGAAATCATGAACCCAATGTCTTCCTTATACTTTGCTGGTAGAGCTTCCTATAGCTGAAGTATCAGGTAGTATGATCAGAAGTAAACAGCCATGACAGACAAGAGAAAAGTTACTGACAGTTAAAGATGCTGATATCTATTATGCCTCCATAACTACCACCTCCTGGAGAGATGGTTGAAGGCTTTGAAATGTTTCATTATATTCTTGGCTAACACAGGTCTTTCATAAACAATACATTTTTTCTGGGACAGACTAGTTTACCCCATGAACACTGCACAGTACAATTCAGCTACATGGAACATCAGTTGTCTCTAACATGTCTTTTGTGTTCTATCTTTCAGTCACTTTACAAGATTATGTAATTAAGAGACAACCAGTTCTTGTTCTCCATTTCTTTGTTTTGCATACTACATAGCATATAGTGTAATATGGCTTCAGAAAAGAAATAAAACATTTTTTATGAATTTGGCTGGTAACAGTAAGCATCATCATTTCTGTGATACATTTGTCATGTTTTGGTTCATAATGTGTTATGAAATTAATTTAATCAACCCAGTCATAAGCAATACATGATTTCTTCTAATGTAGACAATGTGAGAAAATATCTCTGCCACCATCAATGCTTTTTCTATCTAAGGAGAAGAATGCTAGTTGTCTAGGTGGTATTATAGTTATTAACTGGCACTATGGATATTAAGGAGCAAAACAGTCTACACTAGTATCACAGCTAAAAGAAGATGCATTTGTAATTCTTTCTTATGTTTATTGTCATTTTCTCTAAAATGTATCAAGTATTAACTTAAATAGCTGCAAATAATTAAAATCAAATGTTATATATGTGTATGTGATTAGGTAACTATATACTGATAGAATGGTATCTACCAACAAATATTCCTATTTCTCCATACATCTCCCAAATCTGCTCCAGGTTTAAGAATGTAGAGTGAACAGTATGATGAGAAAATCCTGTGGAAATTTTTCCCCCTAATATTTAATATAGCCCCAAAAAGGAGAATTCAAAGAACAAATGTTGGACTAAACTCAAAAGTGTCATCAAAGTAAATGGTATTCCAAAATATTACCACTTTTACGCAAATTCCAGAAATGAATAGGTGATTTTCAGGTGAAATTGATTATGTCCAAGGATAAGAGCTAACAAAGTCAGAAACCCAAGGCATGAGATTGGCCCTTCTACTGCAGTAAGGTACTGGTGACACCTTGCAGTCAATTTGTAGGAAAAAATCAGTCAGACAAATTGTTTTTAAAATGTTTTTGAAAATTCTTATTAGATAAAATCCTCTTGTGGTGACAGGATTTTTTTTTTGCTACAGTAAGATACCAATTGAAGGGAATGTGAGCAGAGTTTGAACTGCCCTTGATTTCCATAGGGCACAATTGGCTGCCAACCTAGCAGTTCGAAAGCACGTAAAAATGCAAGTAGAAAAATAGGGACCGCTATGGTGGGAAGGTAACAGCGTTCCGTGCGCCTTTGGTGTCTAGTCATGCCGGCCACATGACCACGAGACGTCCTCGGACAAGCACTGGCTCTTCGGCTTTGAAACGGAGATGAGCATCGGCCCCTAGAGCTGGAAATGACTAGCACGCATGTGCGGGGGAACCTTTACCTTTACTTTTTATAGGAATACAACAACTTGCCTATCTACTTTGTCCAGTGCTATGATTTTGGCAATGATTTAAATCCAATTCAGGCTACATCAGTCTTTCTTGCCTAGGTGTTTTTTGGTGCCCTGCATTTCTGTGCATTAATGTTCTCTGTGGTAGCTTGTATTGTTAGTAGACTGGATCTATTCTGCAAATGTGGCCAAACTATCTCAGATACAGTTTTCTCAGTTCTCATCATCTACTGTTGGCTGGTTGTGGCGTTGCTGATGGATGATCTCATTCTTACATCAATTGGAAGACCCAGGATCCTACAGAGACAGAGCATTGGAAGGTTCCAGTTTTGAATCTCTGACTGAAGAAGCATCCATGATTTTGTCCCATGGATATTAAATTTTGCATTATTATTTTTTTAGAATCCACACACTAATCTCTCCCATGTTCTTTTCAATTAAACTGACCCCACCATGATAGGAAAGTGTGGCAGAAAATGAACTCCCAACAGTCTGTGGATACAGACTGACAAAAATAATAATCAGTGCAATAATTTAAATTGTATCCACTATAGTACCTATATTGCAGGTTCAACCAGCAAATGTAACACGTTTTAGAGAATGGGGCGTTTGTTCTTCTCTTTTGACGGCACAACACTAGTGGTGCCAAAAAAAAGAGCATCAGCAGAAGAGAATAAATACTGCTGCTTAGTACAGAAGCCAACCAGGGAAACACAACACACATACACTGGGCTTTTTGTGTATTTATATCATGAAACAGCAACATGGAGCAAAAATGAGAGTAAATACTGCACACATATCTTCATTTAGCAAAAACAAGTCTTCTTTTTCCACATATAACTACAAAGGAGCCAAATAATTGCGCAACAGTTCAAATCAATAAGTTCAAACACAGCTTTGTGCTAAAAATGCACCATGGATTGAATCAACAGATCATAAGATCATAAGCAGAGTGTACCCATTTAGCTTTTGCATTTTTAAATGGATTCTGAAGCCTCTACAAACAAAAGAGCACAAAAATAAGTCTGGTAGAAACAGGTATCAAAACCTCAGCAAGCAAAACAAGCCAAAATTGCCCTTTGTTTGCTTGCTAATTTATTCACGGCTGTATCACAATCGTTTTGACCAGCCCCTTCCTTTTAACCAATCTATTTCTTTCAAGCATGGCTTGTTTGAATGTAGTTTGTAGGGGTGGAAGGGGGTGGAAGATCTCCTAGACCTAAAATAAGGAAATAGTTGGGTAAGGGGAGAATCTTTTTTTAAAAGAGGATGTGTCTGTTATCTAGCAAGCAGCAATTAATACTACCATAACCTACACTACGTCTAATGGGAAAAATTGAGTTTTGCAAGTAGAGAGTAGATCTGTCTCTATTTTTCTTCAAAACAAAACTAACATCCAAAAAAGAGCAACAGAAACACTTCAGCTAAAATGGGACAGGCAGTTGGAGGTCACTTCAGAAGCAGGTAGCCAGATATATTCTCCAGTTCTAGCAACAAGTGAAGGGTAAGCACTGAGCAGTACTTCCTGGTCTTCCTCTCTAGGCCTCTACAGTAGATGGCTCCATAATGGATCCTGTAACATTCCATGTTCTCTACAAAATTATTATTACTTTACTCAAAAATCCCATAACCACCTCAAATCATCCAAACCAGCAGGAACAGATTCCAGAACTGCAAAGCAAATCCAGGCAAAACAGGTGTGTTTTGTTTCCAGAAAACTTGAGTTTTGTTCCAGTCATGAAATTCTTGAAACAACGATTTCAAGTTATAACCAGTCCCATTGGACTACTATCCTTATGCTATGGTCTGTTTCATCAATACAATAGCAGAGTTTTATTCCTGAGCATCTGCATAGGTTGATACTGTTTCAAGACAACTATGCATACAACAGAGGGATCTGCATGGAGAATATTTCACATATATAATTATATGTGAATTTGTTACTTTAGAGTAGACCTCAACAGGGGAATGTTCTTATTCACATGGAAGCCAATAGAGCAGGGGTCTTCAAACTTGGCCATTTTATGACTTGTGGACTTCAACTCCCAGAATTCCTCAGCCAGGCATAGAGGTTAAGGCCTTTCCCTACAAATATCTATATTTCTGAGGACATTCTGTAGCAGATAATTTAAGCTGGGAACAGAGTTTATTGGAGGATTTGTCAGGACGAGTACTTCTAGTTTCTGGATATCTTTATAGAGTGCTACTGTCATTATTTAATTTAAGCTAAATATGCCTATAATCCATCAGTTGCAAAGGCAGTTTACTTGTCTCTTGCCTGAGAACTTCAGGCTTTGGGTTTCAGTAAAACAACAACAGGATGCACACTTCTCCTAATGTCCGTTTAAGCTAATCAGATTTGAAACGCGACATCAAGGAGTTCAATATTTAGTACAGTATATTTCCAGAGGAGGTTCAAGATGAATGTACAATTTAATAGTGCCCTTTTGATGATCCCTAGAAAACTCATGCATATATAAATTCATTACTCAGAATCTCTGTATCTGCAATTAGTGGGTTTCTGTATCAGCAAGTAGAGAAATCTCTGTTTGAGGAAATTAGAATAGTAAGTTAAATTACAACGTTTGTCAATGAGCCCATTCTTACACTATTGATTTGTGCTAGGTGACATGATGACCTGATCTGAACCACACACACAAATGTGATGTTTCCTTAATTGAAAACCAATTGGGTCTTTATTCCCCAACCACCTTTTTTAAGGATTCATTTGTATTATCTATACTTTAAATCTCTGATACATTTAGTAAATATTACAGATCACAAAACTACTGATTTATATTTTAATTCAGAAATATGCAGTACTTCAGGATGAAAGATTTCAACACAGCATGCAATGCACATTAAAATCCAAATTAAAAAAAACCTTTGAAAAGAGAAGAATGTTAACACTTTTCTTGTATATATTGTAGTGCACTAATTGTTGGTTTTCATAATGTAGCTCATTAGTTTTGCATAATTTAAGTTTTAATTCATCGTTTAATTTTTAATTAAGGAGTCTTTCAAGATGAGCTTTCTGCTCAGATTTTAGTCAGTTGCTAAATATGTTTTATAAAAAAAACGCTCAGGCAAGGCAATGTCATGGTAGCCAATATAGTTCTCTCTGATATCACTGTGAAAACAACCATTTTAGTATATATGGGAAAAAATAATTGCAATTTTAACATTGCATACAGTACTTTTAATAATTAAAAGTAATGAGAGTATTCAGACACTGAGGGGAAAAAATTCTTAAATAAAAAAGGGATCTTTCTACCAACAAAGTGGCATCACGTTCTGTTTAGAATTATCACAAAATGATATTTGCAGCTTAACAATTTCATTGTATCATTTGGTCCACTGAACTTGAACTGACTTTATCAGCAGTAATTCATATCCTTGGTTTCCCATACAGAATTCAAAAAGACAGCATAGTTCTACATAAGGAGACAATGCATTATGTAACTTGTATTTAGAGAGCCAATTTTTGGATAAATTCTGTTAAACCTAGAATTACATTTTTAAATATGCATGTATGTGTCCTGTTTTATGTAATATTCATACATATGTCTTACCATGTTGAAACAGGAATGCGGCTGTGCATTTAGTTCTCCTACCCATAGTAACTATCAATAAAGTACAGTATATTCCACTTTTTCTCTAAGCAATATGTAAAGCATTCCCTGCAAGATAAGCTATCTATCTGTCTGTCCGTCCATCTGTCCATTCATCCATTATTTTGGCTTATATGGGACTCATCTTAGGTACCATAATCCTGAGTGGTTCATAAAAACAGCACTAAAAACATTAAAGGAAAATATAACCATAATCAAAAACTTCCCACCCAAAACAAATATCCCCCAGTACAGCAACATCTAGATTGACTGTGCCTGACCCCAGCCTCAGTTTAACCCAACATTTGGTGGAAGAGCCACCCTTGAAGATCTTCCAGAAAACTAGAAAAATAAGGGCCTGCGAGGTCCAATGAGAATGCCTGACTAAAGTTAGGTCCCTTTTCCATAACCAGCACCAGCTCACGGAATTTAATTGTTAGGAAACTTTATATGCAAGCCATTTATTTCATGCAGAGTCATGTTATGGTCAAGTATATAGCAAGGAACCTTTACAACAGACATGTCAAACACAAGGCCCGGGGGCCGGATCCGGCCCGCAAAGTGGTTTCATGTGGCCCGTGAAGCCATCCTGGAAACAGTGAGGGAACGGCCCCCGCTGCCTTGGCCCTGGCCCAGAGACCCTCCTTCTGCCAGAGACCCTCAGATCTGTCCCACTCTTGTACCATAGGCACCCTTGATGCGAACGATGTAGAGCTGGCCACGCCCACCCAGTAGGCCATACGCACTCTAGCCATGCCCACCCAGTAGGCCACGCCCACCCTGGCCATACCGACCCTGCCCCCTGAGGGCAACCGCAATGCTGATGCGGCCCTCAATGAAATTGAGTTTGACACCCCTGCTTTACAGTGTATTCCGACTTGTCTATTAAGTGTCCCTTTGCAAATGCCCACATTTGGGATGCAAATTTAAGATACCTAGATTACTGGTAGTGAGATTACTGAAGGTCAATCCCACCACTGCAGATTAATAATTCTCCAGAAATCACTGCACTTGTTTCTGAGCCCACTATGCTTTGGGGCCCAATTCAGAGAGCTAACAAGGATTTACAAAGCTTTATACCAGATTGCACCAGGCACCACCTTGGCATAATTGAGTCTGCCTGCCACTAAGAATATTTGGGCTAAGTTTGTGAAGACTCATTCCTCTATCTGAAATTAAGGGGACAAATTCTTTTCTGAGATTGCCTCCATATTGGAACTCCTCCCAAATGTACGTCAAGCTCCCTCTTTCATGGCATTTCAATAACTGAACATAATTTTATTTCACAGAGCTTCCAATCCTAGTTAGAAGTTACTGTTGTAGAAGAGTTGCAGCTGTGGATGCTATTGGTATTATATTGAATTATTTTAGTAAGTTGTAACCTACCCAGAGACTTTGGAATTAGATGGGCTATAAACCTTTAACATAAATAAGTCCCAAAGCCTGCTGTTTCAGTATAGTAAAGTCCTATATATAGGTTCCAGAATTAACATGGAAATACACAAAATATTTGTTACACAAAAATAAGTATAGATGATAGAACTACAATAGTTAATATAGGCATCATTGCTATGTATTACTTCTAGATTGAACCACATTTAGCATGCTTTTGATATCAGTTTCTAGGGCAGGGGTCCACAAACCCCAGGCCGCGGCTCATTCAGAACTGGCCCACAAATGTGGCAGGCAAATGCGCATGCACCTGCAGCTCCAATTGAGCAAGCACTTGTGCGCAGCTCCATTTCTATGAGCAGCGGGTGTGTGCCCACCTCTGGCACAAATGAGCTGTGCGCAAGTGGACTCACCCACCACTCGCACGGAGTCATCCCCTCTCCCTCCCCACCTCCCCACCTGGAAAGCTGGAAATATTGGAGACCGCTATTCTAGGGAATGAATGCAGGAAAGTGATACTATGGCAGTGGCGGCGAACCTATGGCACGCGTGCCAGGGGCGGCACTCAGAGCCCTCTCTGTGGGCATGCGTGCCGTTGCCCAAGCAGAGTTCGCCAGAGTAGCAAGCACGTGGCATTTGTATGCGACAGGGTAGGAAGTGAGCGAGCAAGTGGCATTGGCCCCCCGGGTATGCCCCAGAGATGGCGAGGGACTGGCCCCGGCCATGCTCACCCAGTCTGCCATGACCACTGCAGCCATGCCCACCCAGTGGGCCACGCCCCCCCTGAGGGCACCACAATGCTGATGCAGCCCTGGCACTTTGCGATAAATAAGTGGGTTTTGGGTTGCAGTTTGGGCACTCAGTCTCTAAAAGGTTCGCCATCACTGTACTATGCTTTGCATAGTTCTTTAGTTAACCACTGTGAGGAATAAAGTGCTGGATTAAATGCCAGTTGTTAAAGAATTTGTTGTGCAGAGGTCTCCTTGTGCTACGAAAGAGTTGCACAGACAAGGAAGGGCACTGAGAGCAGTAAAAGTCACACACAGAAATACACTGAGTTCTAAAAGCAAAAAGTATTTTACTTTGAGGTGGTGTAAGAACAAAAATGCACAGTCAAAAATAAACAGTCCAAGTCATACACAATAGCAACAGTCCAAGGAGTAATCCAAACTACAAAGTCTTCTTACCGGTCCAGAGGTCAATACACAGTTCAGGTTTACAACAGTAGTAAACCAACAGCAGAGCAAAAACAGTAATAGTAGAGATCAGTGAATTCAGAGAGAGAAAGAAGCTACGTTCCTAGCTTCCTCTTATGGCCATGAGAACACTTACACACCCATTGGCCAATTAACAACTTAAAGCCATAGCATTATGGTTAATATATTTTCAACCCAACATTGTAGGCTAACACCATATGCCTAACATTCTCCCCTTTGGGTAGAATAATATATAACTCTTACAATCTTATGCACATTCTTTCACAATTAGCATTGTGTTTCACAGCACTTTGTACCTTCGTAAAATGGTCTGCAATATTTACATCAGATGGACAATACTCTAACTGTATTAATTTATCTTTGACACATTGTCTGACATTTAAATAACGAAGATCAGTATGTTTAGATCTTGTTCTTACTGCAGCATTATTAGCCATCTTTATCGCAGCTTGATTGTCCTCATACACAATAAATGGATCATTTACATTTAAACCCATATCTAACAATAATTGTTTGTACACTAGCAGTTCTGTACATAACACTGATAGACATGAAAATTCAGCCTCCATTGTAGATAAGCTTATGTGTTTTTGTCTAATAGACTTCCATCCAATTAAAGAATCACCCAACATTACAGCCAACCCTGAGGTAGATTTACGACTGTTTGAATCAGAGGCAAAACTCGCATCTGCATATGCAGTAAGGATTAACTCACGATTTGGCTCTAGATATAACGAGTAGTGAATAGTCTGCTTCAGATACCTTAATACTCGTTTAGCTGATTGCCAGTGTCTAACAGTTGGATTATTGTTGTACCTAGCTAATTGGTTTACACAGTAAGAAATATCAGGTCTAGTCCAATTACTCAGATACATAAGACTTCCTATCAAAGATTGGTACATAGTCTTATCAAATACAGGACTCTTCACATTAGTGTCCTTAAAATCCATAGCCATCGGAGTTTTTGCTGGTTTACACATTTCCATGTTGTATCTCTTTAATAACTGAGATATTTTACTGGCTTGTGACACCTTAAAACCCCTATTTGTTTTCACAATATCTAACCCCAAATAGTGGCTAATTTCTCCAAGATTTCTAATTGTGAATTTATTTTGCAATCTTGAAATGATAGTTTGTGCTTCTAACTCAGTTTTTGTTATTATTGCAATATCATCTGTGAATAATAAAATAAAAGATAATGCTCCGTTGTGTTCTCTTCTAAACAAACAAGGATCAGCATTACTGGCTACAAAACCTAATGCACTTAACTCATTAACTATACATTTGTTCCACTCATAGCCTGATTGTTTCAATCCATAGAGGCTTTTCTTTAATTCCCAACAATCATGGTCTCTATCATTGGTCAATCCTGGTGGTATTCTTAAATAAATAGTATGTTGCAATGGAGCATGTAGATATGCAGTTTCAACATCTACATGATTAACCATATATTGGTTTTTAGCCGCCCATACTAAAGCTGCTCTTAAAGTAGTTGCCCTTAGACTGGGTGCAAACACTTCGTCATAATCCTCAGTAGTTTGGGCAAAACCTTGTGCAACCAAACGTGCCTTATGGGTTATAGTTCCATCTACTCCCTTCTTTATTTTATATATCCATTTACAACCTATAGCTTGCTCACCAGGTGGCAGTTTTGTTTTCTGATAAACCTTAAGATTCTGCAAAGACTTCAACTCCCTGTTCATTGCAGCTTTCCATGATGCCTGTTCTTTTTCAGGATACATCCTGATCTCATCATAGTTAGATGGCTCTACACTAACTTGACATACTATACTAGCTTCATAGCGATCAGGTGGATGTCTGATACGCATTGAACGCCAAGGAATTACAGGGCTTTGAATTTCAGACTCCTTTCCTTCCTCTGATTCCTCTATTATCTCCCCTATCTCCTCTTCATCTTTTATATTTACAGGAGATGCATTATCATTACTAGTTACGTTATCAGAGGAGTCCTCAAACACTAGAGGATCAGTATTAACAGTTACTTGCTCTAACCTATCCCAACCAACGTGCTCAAGGAACTTTGCACTAGCACTGTTATATACATTAGTTGTGCCTCGTTCCCAGAAACGATAGGATCTATGGTTAGCTTCGTAACCTACGAAGTATAATTGCCTAGCCCTATGTTGGCCTTTACTCCTGAGTTGTGCAGGAATGTGGACCCAAGCTGGGGTGCCAAATGTGTGCAGGTAATCAAGGTTTGGTTTTTTACCATGCCATATAGTATATGGTATTTTACCAGTAGAAGTATTAACAACTATATTCAGAACATGGTTTGCACATTTTGCTGCCTCCCCCCACAGTCTATCTGTTAAGCCAGAATCTTGTAACATGGTTCTCATCATGGCTTGTAACGTTTGCCCACGTCTCTCAACAAATGCATTATGTTGAGGTCTATAAGGGGCTGAATGTTTATGCTCAATGCCAGCTGATTGTAGCATATCAACAAAGCGCTTATTTGTAAATTCAGTACCATTATCAGTAATTATGCACTGAACCTTTCTCTTTGTTTTTCTCTCCACGAACTTCAGCCAGTTTGCAAATTGTTGGAAAGTATCTGCCTTTGACTTAAGCAGATAACAAAATCCATAACGAGAGTAGTGGTCCAATATACTTAAAATATAACATGACCCTCCTAAACTTTGTTTCATGGGTCCAATTAAATCAGCAAACACAACTTCCAAAGGTACAGTTGTTTTGAAGCCGTTTATCCTGTTTGCAGGAGTTGCCTTGCTCTTTTCCTGATTACAGGCATTGCAATTCAAATACTTACTACATGGCTTCAGTTTAACTCCTTCTACTAATTCCACTGTTTTACGTAGTGAGTTAAAGTTTACATGCCCTAACCGCCTATGCAATAAATGTATACATTCATCATGTGGCTTCTTGTTCTCACATATCGAGTTAGCTTTAACTGTACTAACCTGGTTACTTGTGAGAACGAATAAACCATTTTTCAAATTTGCAGTTACACAGGTTCCATTCCTCTCAATAGTGCATTGCTCCCCTCTGAATGTTACCACAAACCCAACTTTAACCAATTCCCTTACAGATAACAGGTTGAATCTTAGCTTAGGTATATATAACATAGGTAACTGTTCATCAATGCATGGACAATAGGAATTACCTTCACCAGAGGCCTTCATCCTCCAACCATTGGCCAGTGAAACATATTGGTTGCTGTTTTTCATATTAATAAACCTCTTTTTCACTTTAGTAATGCATTGTGAAGCCCCACTATCAACAACCCACAATTCATTATTTCTGGATGTTGGTTTACCAGAAATAGCCAAACCAATGCCCTTCTTAGCCTTCCCACTGCTATTTACATTCTGTTTTTTACCCTTTCTACAGAATTTGGCTATATGCCCTCTAGCCCCACAAGAATAACATTTCTTGACGTTGTAAGCAGTGGTGAATTGCTGCTTCTCTCGTGGCTGTGTTTCTCTCAGCTGGTCTCTGTCACGCCTCCTTCTGGACTCTTCCAGCAGTCTCCCAGTAATGTTAGTCAATGTCAGTTCCTCTCTGGTCAGGACTTCCAAAGAAGAAACATATCCATCATAACTCTCATCCAAAGATGACAGAATAATGTAGACCTGATGCAACTCTGAAAAAATCAGCTCCTTTTCATGAAGCTCTTGAAAAATTGCTTTCATGTAATTTAAATGGGTCAGCATATCTCCATTCTTCTGCAGACGAGCCCTAAACAGCTTACGTGTAAGGTGTATATGTGCACCCACACTGTCACGAACATAAAGCCTTCGCAAAACGCCCCAACACCTAGCAGCAGACTCCTCACCACGAATATGGACAAGCTGCTGGTCATTCAGTGTTAGTCCAATAATGCAAAGAGCTTTCTCATTGCTACGTTTAAAGTTGTCTAACTTCTTTGCATCCTCTTCGTCATCTGGATCCCAAGCAGTAGTATCTGGTGGGTTATTTACAACAGCCCATAGTCCTTCCTTGCGCAAAAGCAAGCAGCATTTTGTGGACCAGGAAACATAGTTTGTCCCATCCAACCGGGTTATCCAGGAGATGCCTGACAACAGTTCCTGTGCCATTTTACACCAAATACAAACTCAGCTAGGAATACTGTGTGTACTTACTCTCAGTACAGGCCTGGGCCCATAACCAGTGTTAAAGAATTTGTTGTGCAGAGGTCTCCTTGTGCTACCAAAGAGTTGCACAGACAAGGAAGGGCACTGAGAGCAGTAAAAGTCACACACAGAAATACACTGAGTTCTAAAAGCAAAAAGTATTTTACTTTGAGGTGGTGTAAGAACAAAAATGCACAGTCAAAAATAAACTGTCCAAGTCATACACAATAGCAACAGTCCAAGGAGTAATCCAAACTACAAAGTCTTCTTACCGGTCCAGAGGTCAATACACAGTTCAGGTTTACAACAGTAGTAAACCAACAGCAGAGCAAAAAACAGTAACAGTAGAGATCAGTGAATTCAGAGAGAGAAAGAAGCTACGTTCCTAGCTTCCTCTTATGGCCATGAGAACACTTACACACCCATTGGCCAATTAACAACTTAAAGCCATAGCATTATGGTTAATATATTTTCAACCCAACATTGTAGGCTAACACCATATGCCTAACACCAGTCTTTAAATATAATAACTTCTTGTGTTCGTATGCTTAAGGCTGAGATAAAATGAGTAAACTGAATTGATAGGAGGGTTTTTAAAAAATAGACGAATTTGACAGATATTTGTTTGCTAGATTTGAAATTCGGAGTCTTAACCCATTTATTTTGGTCTGTATAATTTAATATTTCTTTCTCATGATTTATCACAGAAACATAACTACTTTTGACTCTCCAAATTTTCAACCTATGTGTTATTTTTAAAATGATTTCTAGAGCACATTAGCTGGTGAGGTGAAGGAGCTTCACCTTTTTATTTTGGAAGTTGGAGGTTTTTTGAAGCAAAACAAGTGTATGCATTTCATTATAGGCACTTATTTTACTGCTTATTTCAGCAATTGATCTGCGAACAGCAATACTACAAACTCCTGTGATCCCAGAAAGGGGCTGAGGATTGCTTGCAAGCCATGGGTTACACAGTCCCAATATAGAGTTTCATCTATATGAATTGTGTAGTATGTATGAAGATTGTTCATTTCACACCCAAATGGATTTCCAGGACTGAAATAACTTTACTTATTTTTATTGTAAACATGTGTGGTTCACTCAGGTCACATATTTATTTTACAAGTAGCTAAATTCCAGTAGCTCTTTTGGCTTATATAAACCAAACAAAATAGAAATGCCTGTATCAATTACATAATAAACAAAAGAAATTATGTAAATATATTGTGGTTGCTACACTATTAAGACAAAGCACTCCCTGAGAGGAAAGTTACAAGGTGGGAGGGGAAGAGAATGGGAGGAATTAGGAATATAATGGATCCTTAATCAATTTTAAGTCCCTCACTTTGACTTCTTCCTTAATATTAAGTAGATCTCCATAGCCCTCTAAAAAAAAATTGCGGAGGGAACAAAATAGATGCCATAAAATTAAAGAAAACGGACCATCACAAGTATTGATGGAAGCCCAAAAATCTCATGCCAGAAATACATAGGCATAGATTTTTCTAGAAGAATGCATCAAATTTTTTTAAGTTGGAAAAATATAAATCTGTCAATTTTGCTAGAGTTCATAGTGCTACCAAAACTATGTTAAGTCAAATTATAGATAAATATTGAATAAATGAGAAGGAAGAGAGAGAAAAACAGAGAGAGGGAGAGAGAAGGGGGGGAGAGGGGGAAAAGAAGACAAAGCAAAAAGAGAAATTTTAAGTGACTATTAATTCGTTTACTAGGGAACTCAAAATATTGTTACGGAATCCCTCTCAAAAATTATTTCGTTAACCACTACTGTCTTTTCAGCTGCCTGTTCTTCCTCAATTATTGCTGATGCTATTTTATGGTTTTATTATTGTCATTGATGCAGAATCCAAGGAGATATATAATGAGAGGAACATTTTTTACAGTAATAAAATTGCAATATTTTTATGTCAATGGAAGTAAGACAAATAGCAGCACATTATGGACAAATCCATAAGCTACAAATGGTGCTTTATACCATGTGCCCTTTCTTCTCCTGAAGGGGAACATATCAAACTGAATGTATACAATTAGTACTACTAGAAAATTATCCCATTCTGTCATTAGCACAGCCACATCATGGTTTAAAACAGCACATATCTCACTGACCCTTTTCCCAAGATGGAATAAGTCTTGCTATCTTAGCAAGCTCTAACAGATGTTTTATCACATTTTTTCTGAAGGCACTAAAACTATCTTCAGAAACCTGTGTGTGCAGAAATGGCAACAAAATTCAGAGTTCAGTACCGTAGTTAAGGTAAAACTATTTCTCATTTTTAGGAGTAAAATATTACCTATGTGCACCACTGTAAAATTTGACTAATTAGGTCAATAAGACCATGCAAGTAACCTGCTTTGTTGTCGAGCTGTGGTAAACAAGCAATTAATTTTAATAATCATAGTATATGAATTATTAGCTTATCAGAGTATGGGGTCTCACTTTTATGGCACAGTAGCAGACCATGGTGTGTGTTTTTTAATCACCTAACATACAGATTTTAGACAAGCAGGAAAGATGGTAAAAAGAGACAAACAGCAGACTTAACATATATTTTGCTGATGATAGGAATGCAAAAACATGCTGTAGAACAGATAAAAGGTTTCCTCCCCACCTCCTCTATTCACCAATACTAGAATTTATTTATTACTTAGAGAATAGCCTGAGGAATAAATAAGCATTGTTCTGGACCAGTAACCTGGCAGTGGTGTAAATGATTAATATGTAGTTAGCTCAGATGAACAAGGTGATATAATTATAGTAAGAGCAAGGCTGCTCCATTACTCAATATTGAATATTCATTTTAAAGCCAAATTTGTCAGAGGTTTAAATAATAGCACTGTCAAGGCCCCTCCCCCCCAAGCTTTATTTCTGGAAGGGCAGTTTTAGGAGATCAACAGAAGACAGAATAAATCTGAAGAAATCTGCATGTTTCAAATCAATATACTGTGAATGCATCAAAAATTAACCAAAAGAACTTGCTATTGTGGATCTAACCTGCATATAGCAAGCTTCCTAAAATTCATTAGCAGTCCTTTTTGATGTTAATTATTTTAACAATAACTGTAACAATTTAGTGGGAAGAGAGGAATCAAAAAGTTAAAATAGCTCCCAAGTCAGGTGGTTGCTATTTAAAATATGAAACCTATTCTGTCCATTTCCTTACAGATTTTAAGACCCAATTTACAAGCAGATGAAGAAATATGACAGAAAAATTTAGCAGACAACATGGGTTGACATATCAAAGCCACTATCCCTGTTTTTTCAAAACTTTCTAAACATCCCTAAAATGTTTTAAAAGCAAAGAGATTTTTAAATAAGTACATATCCTTGATAGAAAATGGAATCTTTAAAATCCAGTAGGCAGCAAAACTTTGAGGCTATTAATCTTGTTTAAAGAAAATGCTCTGGCTTTTCAGATCTTAAAATGCTTCTGACTACACAAATGTTGAAAAGCTATTTAAAGCATTGCATTAGGCATGATCATTCTCATCTTAATCTTTTTGCTCAAATCATCTGTGAACTCACTCTAGTGACTGGTCAAAGTGAAAAAGATAAAGCATAGCTAAATAGTTAAGAGCGTTAGGAAATGGCAGAGGACCAAATTAAATGGGGTTGATTCCAGAATATTCATTGCATAAACTCCCACTGCAGCAAGCGAATGTAAGTTAAATCATAATTAACTTCTGCCATTGATTTCAAGGAGACAAGTCCAATTCACTTTGAAGCAATTTAAATATGGGACAGTTCAAACAAAATGGTAAGCTACATCATGATGACTGGTTAATAGTTTTACAGTTTAGAAATGACTATGTCATGGGAGAGAAACGGTACTTGGAGCCATAGTTTGTTACTGTCTACTACTATTGGTTCCATTCAAAAACTCTGTGACCATCTCACCGATGTCCAATGAGTAGATTTTCTACCCATAGTTAATACAACCTAAGATAAGCAAAAAAAAAATTGTGAAGATTTCTGTATTTAACCTATAGCAGTGCATCAAACAAAAACCAAAACGAGATGGAATGGTATCGAAAACAATAGCGAGAAGAAATCTAAGAAATCTTCTTCCCTTGCAGAGTGCTGAGAAGGATCCCTCTTACGAAGCAAGCATTTACTATGGATAAAAATCCCCACTGTATGAATGTAATTTTGTTGTTACAGGGGAAGTTGGGAAAGCCAATGTCAACATACTGCCAAAGCCAGCAGCAAAAGGCTGAGGAAGGGACAATAATAACCAGATGCCCAGTAATTTCAGGCCGGCTGTTACAAGTTCTTCTAAATGAGAACATTATTGAAATGGAGATTTAAAAAATGTTGTGTAGTACAATACAAAGATGCAACATCCACTTACCATTTTTCAAGGGCAAACCCTTTCCTCTAAACATTGCCCTCTTTTGTGGCATTGAGATTTAGTTTTAAACAAAGAATTAAAGAAAAACATTAAAACAAATCTTCTGATTATTAAAACCTCTCAAAATGTAAAGACTTTAAATGAAAAGCAACTCTTCCGAATGTATTAAATTGCAGGTCATTTCCATTATCTTTATAAATTAATTGTTTAAGGGGAAAAATCAATTCTCTTAAAATTCAGAATAGCCTATATTTAAAATATTCTATAATTACTGCAAAGGTATAAATTAACAGTTTGTGGAAGTACTGAGATAAATGAATGAACGATCTACCAACTACGGTATAAATATGAGTGGCTTTTTTATACAGAAATCATTTTATGGCATTTTTGCCACTGCAAGATGTTAGGTCATAACATTAGTACTTTGAAAACCTAATAATTACTAACCTTTTTCATTTCTGAGTTGATTATTGACTTTGTGATAAATTGGCTAAGTTAGTCTCACCATCAATTGCAATTATGAACTGAATTCCTTATTTCAACTCTGCTGACCATTAGCATTAAAATGCAAGCATTCCCTTAAATTCAGTTTCAAGAAAATGTAGGAATCTGAATTGCCAAGTTCTTAAAAAATCGGATAACCAAGTTTGGTAAACTAAAACAAGTTCTCCTGTTAAATGGCAGGAGTTATGTTTTGTTTTGCATTTTCTCCATTGCAAGAGGGGAAAATTGAGAAATGTATTTATTAGCCCTTCCTTGTTGGTCACATTCCTGATTGCTCAGGCAAGCAATCCTCCACAAATTAAGGCTAAACTTCTGTAATGAGAATCTCTGCCGTGTTTACATAGATTCTCCTTGGCCAGAGCACAGGTTTAAATCATATATGAGTACAGAAGCTTTGAAAACCTGCTAGAATAGAGAGAAAAATCCCGTAAAGAAGTGAATTGGAGTGGCCTTCTGGAAACCTAGGCTGTCCTTTCAGTTTCTCATCACAAATGTCCTTGCTATTGCTGGGATGTGAAAATACTAATACCGAAGCAAATTCATAATAAAGAAGGTAACTCTTCAGATACTTACTGGTCCTACAGAACATCTTAGAAGGTTTGAAAGTGGAATGACTCTGAACTAGGTTTGAAAATAAACCAGGATAACTAAGATACTGAATGATCCCAATAACTCAATGCCATTAATAGTCTATTAAAATAGATTAACTGAAGTTTCCAAATACTTTGTTAGTTACTGCCATCAATTAGGTATCAAAACTGAGTTCAAAGGCACTACTAAATGCCAGGTTGAAAATTTAAAAGGAGTTTCTTGATCTATTGTACTGACCTGAAAAAATTCTGTCTTGTAAGTTGTAAATTAATTCTCTTTGGCATAAGTAACTATAGTATGCTGGCGAGAAATACATTTGGAATCTGCAAACCCCAAATTAAGAACACAGCTTTTTATGCAACTTGCCAACTAGCTTTAATTCATTCAAATTAACACTTTCTAATTAAGTTTAAAGTTGAATTAAGTTAAGAATATATGACATTGTGTTCATCACATTGTTCATATGTTTGCTGGGCATTTAGTATGGAAAGCATGATGATCTCCAGATACTGTTGAACTACAACTCCCAACCAGCACAGCTTCCTCTGGAATTATTCTCCACAACAACCTTGTGAGATAGGTTGAAATGAGACAGATTGACTGACTCAATCACCAGAGAGTTTCTGTAACTAAGAATGGACTCAAGCTGGTCTTAGTCCAGGACCATATCCAATATACCACACATTAAAATAAAAAGACTCTTAGGAAACATAACATTTCTCTTACCAATCAAAAATCAATTGGCTTAATATCTATTTCCAGAAAGGCCCTTTCTCACTTCAGTTTAGGAGTCTTTGCATAATATGGAAACACTGTGAAACAAAGGTACTTGTAACACCTTGACTTATTTTCACTAAATAATCTAAGAATTATTACAGCAATGGCAGTAGCACCATATTCAATTAGAAGTAAGCTTTCTTTAAAAAAAAAATAGATGTTTGGTGACTACACATGTCAGATAGTAAAAGTTCCACTCCAGCTTCCAGCATTTAAAACCAGAAATAGTCCTACTCAAGGAAAACAATGGAGAAACTAAGTACCATGACTGTATGATTTATAAAATACGCCAACAAATGGCAGTAGCTTTCTTTGTGATATCTACAAAAATAAAACCATTATTTAAAAGAAGAACCATCCACCATAATAAGAACCAATAAAAACAGAAGAGTCAGATAAAGGGCTTCAGGGTTGACGAATGATCCGAGATAATCGGATCGTGCTTGTTTATCACAAACACAAAAACACACTATCAAACAGAGGAGGGAATAGCTAAATAACATGTCTGGGTGACAGTTTCTTTTTCAACCAGCTGCCAGAGTAGATAGGCCCAGTTAAATCTACTTTCATTACAAGTTATGTTGCAATGCCAGATAGAATATAAAAAAAAATTAAAGGACGGAATATGATAGAATCCCCTTCCTGTATTGTAAAAGGTGAAGAACTGGTTATCCTATAGGCAAAACAGCTTATGCATCCAGGACACTGAATTGAAACAGTCCCTTCCGTTCCTCTTTCAGGATCATCAGTGTATCAAAGGATGCAGGGTGTGTGTGTGTGTGTGTGTGTGTGTGTGTGTGTGTGTGTGTGTGAATGTACACAAGGAGAATCATATTCCAGGAAAAAGCAGTCGAGGGAAAAGAAACAGATAAAGGCATGATGGAAGTAGTGGGAAATTACAGCCATCAGACACAAGAAGCAACAAAAGTTAAAGGGAAAAAAGAATGCTATGTGATTATACAAGTGGTAGAAGGTAGCAAGGAAATGGTACATTTAAGGGGATAGCTGCTCAATCTTAACAGTCGGTTTCTTTCCATCCTGATCTGAACAGCATCCAGATGCTAGGTCAATACACTGATAACTTCACCTCTATAGGCTGGGGTTGAGATGTATTGCTGGGTATCGCCTGCATACAGAGACCAAACCCTAAACTAGCTGATGAGCTCATCTAGTAGTTTCATGTAAATGTTAAACAGGAGGGCTTCCAAGATTAAAGCCTGAAGCATCCCACAAGTGAGGAGTTGTGGGTGCAATCTCTTGCATCCTGTCAATAGCCACTGAGGACCAACCATGGAGGAAAGAAATAAATCACCCACAGCCAGTTCAGAAGGATACTGTGACTTACAATATCAAAGCCACTTAAGAGATCAGATTTCTATGGGAGGTACGACAAACAGAAGGTAGTTGTACAAAAGTAGAGCCGATGGCTGCAGCGAAGACCAAGGAACTAGTGAATAGACCTGATAAAGAAAGGATGGGATATTGCCCTTGAGCCTTGGTGGAGCAGTGGGCTAATGCCTCCTTAAGTAACACCAGCTGCCTGCAATTAGTGCAGGTTCGCATCCCACCAGGCTCAAGGTTGACTCAGCCTTCCATCCTTCCGAGGTGGGTAAAATGAGGACCCAGATTGTTGGGGGCAATTAAGCTGACTTTGTAATAATGCCACTTGGGGTGTGTGTGAAAGCCCTAACAAGCAGGCATATACATAGAATGAAGGCTACTGCTAAGCTTGTAAGCCGCCCTGAGTCTTCAGAGAAGGGCGGGATATAAATGTAATAAAAATAAAAATAAATAAAAAAATATATATATGCTCCAAACAGCTTCTCTGGGTGGGCTTCTGAGGATTTGAGTGACAGGAGATAACGGGATCAAACATCTTGCTGATATCTGTGGCAGAGACTTTTAAAGGACAACGCCTGTTAGGGAGATGGGTGTCATATAAAATAAATAAATAAATAGATAGATAGATAGATAGATAGATAGATAGATAGATAGATAGATAGATAGATAGATAGATAGATAAATGATATTCACAAATCTCACTTTCAGAAATTAGCTATTAACCATCTTAAAGCTACTAGGCATCCTCAGAACAAGTTTGAAAAATCTTCATTAAATGAGTTTATTTTCAACTCTGAGCAAAAGAAAATGTAATTATAAGATTAAGAACCTAAAGAATTTGGAATAAACAGCAAAGAGCTAAATAAGAATTTGATCTAAGAAAGTTATAAATAGATTAAGAATCCAGATAAATTTGGAATATTTAAGATTTTTGAATTAATTATAAAAAATAAATAGCTTCTCATGGGAAATAAACTTATTTTGGCTATCCTGGGTGATAAAGATAAGTGATGATTTTAGAAACTGGACATTAGAAGGGACTAAGGATTCTAAGCAGAAAAAACAACAACCATAAGCTGTTCTTGGTGTCAGTTAATAGACTTACAAAAAGACACCAAATGTTATCAGAAATATAACATTTAAATGAGATATTTAAAGAATGGAACCAGAACTTTTTAGAATATAATTTTACCGTGATAGTTCTACTAAAATGTTTTATATTTTAAATATCCTATATGACTGCCTTTTCTTCAAAAGACAATTTATAACTGCTTTAAGAAATAAAGACACACAACATTATAAAAATGGAGATTTTCTCCTCCTGTTTTTCATCCTCCATTCCCCCCACATTACCCATATTTGTTCCTAAGAGCTTGACATCCCATTTTGGGGATACAGATGGGGTAAGTGGTAGGATGACATGTGTTCTGTAGGTAAATGCCATTCCGTTACTGCATGATCACAATACAACCCTAGGTAAATATAATCAAGTAAGGTCAAAAATTATAGCTAGGTTACTTCTTTTAATATACCAGTTTGGAAGAAGCATATACATATATTCAGACTAAACAAATGTAGAAAATCATAGCAAATAGTATTGCATTAATCACTGTTGTGTGCAACTTTTACCACACCAAAAAAATCAAAGCAAAAATAGCTGTCAAAGCATACATTGAATCAATTTTGAATTGAACATAAAATTATTTTCCATTTCCAACAGTACTCACTTGAAGTGATCTTAAACCTTTGGAAAAGAATTCCCCAATTTCAGAAATTCTGAAGTCTAATTACAAGTAATTATAGCTTTTCATTTGCAACATGATGAAATAATTTGATTCTTTTTACAAGAGGTCTGGTTTAGCTCAAAACAGACAAGTTCTTCTGCTACGAGTTAGTACACAAAGACAATAAAGATCCTTCTTGCAAGAAAATCAGGCATAGATGCTGGCCATAAATCATAGATACAGGATTACAGCAAAGAAAAAAAAAGTGCCACTCATTTCCATAGCACATGAGTGAAATAAAATAAACAGACCACTGATGTTCTTGACTTTCAAATAGAAGCTGTGTAAGATTGAAAGCAGAAAAATAAAACAAGCAGCCTAACAATTATCTTAACAAACAATCTGTTTTAAAGAGAAAGAGCAAATGGAGTGAAAACAATTCTTATGATAGAAAACCAAACACAACCTACCCAAAGCTAAGTTAAAACTACATATTATTTTAAATCTGTTTTATTATTACATATTGTTGTTAATTGTTTCCCCTTTCAAAAAGAAACCATTTTAGTCAGGGCTTTTTTTGTAAAAGAAAAAGGTGCCGGAACTCACACATGTCATACAACCCACCTTGCCTACCCTACAAGGTTCCATCCAAAAAAGGTACCGGAACTCCGTTCTGAACGTTCTATGAGAAAAAAAGCCCTGATTTTAGTACATAAAAATAAATTGTAATCAGATATATTACATCTTTAAGACTGACTTGCAATTGCTCCAAATTAAAACCCGAAAACCTAACACAGACAATGTGAAAAAAAGCCAATTTGGATCATCAGTACCACATTATATGGTGCTATACGCAGCCAATGACAAAAACAGACTAATATATGAACTGCCATTTGATCTTCACTGAATGTACCCAGTTACATTGATTAAAATGCTTGGATATAGATGTGGACTCACAAAAATGCATATCTAACTACTCCAATAATATTCTCAGCATCCAACCTAGGATAGGATGTGCCTTTCCATTACCTCTCAGCAGGGATAAGAATTTGCATTCACATACAAGTGATTGTGACTCTTTCTGGATCAGAAAGCAAAATCACTAGCCAGAACTATCAGTAGGATAAACGCTTATGTACCAGCAAAAACAGCAGCCTGACTCTGTTCTAACAATCTAGTACAACATACCTGCCATCATATTAACCTACTTCAGGCCTGTCCACTTCTGCAAACAGCAACCAAAGAAATAAAATGAGAATGGTAAGTCAGAGTATGATGATGAACTAATATACTTACTCTGTACTACTAGGTGCTAAGAGAGAAAAGATACAATGTAATTATTTCTCCTTCATGATGTCTTTATCTAACTTCTGTTAGGCAACTTGAAGTCCACTTCCAGAATCAAAAGAATCAGCCTATGGCAATATTTTAGAAATAGCTTCGTTATTTTAAAAAAACTTAAAACTTTAAGGAACTTAATTTGAGGCAATACTAACTTTATTAAGAAATTCTGACAATATCTGAAGAGTAGACTTACAATTTGATAACTACACCAAGCCTCATCCAACCATCCAATCTTGGATTGACTTTATCAGCTACTCATTCCTAACTAATGTCAAGAATCTAACTTTGTGGAGGAATATCATCAGTCCACAAAAAAATGTGAAACATGTTCATAATCCATAGAACTTGGCCATATAAAACACTGTTTTATTTTAGTATCTATCAGTTCTGTTGGGATTATAACTCCTACAATTCTTGGTCACCAGCCAATTTGCCTGGAATACGGGGATTAGAATTTTAGGTGGCCCATGCATTTTTATTTGTTTTATTTGTTATTTTATTTTTATTTGTTCTTGGCATCCAGCATAGATACTTATGTTGTATCATTGTTTTTACTGCTTTAAATATGCAGTAAATTATGAGCTGCCCAAAGTCATACCTGCCAGATGGGTAGCAATTTCAACTGATTTAATTAATTACAAATAAAGGAAATGATTGGTCCATTAGTGGGGGAAAGTGGCAAGAAGGTGACAAGCAACAGGGAGAAAGCAGAACTATTTAACTCATTTTTTGCATCTGTCTTTACACAAAGGGAAAAAACAGTCCAACCTACCAAAACCAGTGCCATAAAAAACAGAATAGAAACGCAAGTCAAGATAGGCAAGAAAATGGTAAGTGAGCACCTGTCCAGCCTAGACGAGTTCAAATCACCAGGACCAGATGGATTACACCCCAAGGTTCTCAAGGAACTGGCAGACGTGATCTCAGAACCACTGAGCTATATTTTTCAAAGATCCTGGAGCACTGGGGAACTACCAGAGGACTGGAAGAGAGCTGATGTAGTTCCCATCTTCAAAAAAGGGAAAAAATAGATCCAGGAAACTACAGACCTATCAGCCTGACCTCAATACCTGGGAAGATTATGGAAAAGATAATCAAACAACAAATCAGCGAACACCTTGATGCGAACAAAGTTATCACTAAAAGCCAACATGGGTTTGTTAAAAACAGATCATGCCAGACAAACCTTATTGCATTCTTTGACCAAGTGACAAAACTAGTGAACCAGAGGAATGCTGTAGATATAATTTACTTGGACTTCAGTAAGGTATTTGATAAAGTAGATCACAACCTACTACTTGATAAGATAGAAAAATGTGGGTTAGATAGCATCACCACCAGATGGATTCGTAGCTGGCTGACAGGCCGTACTCAGCGTGTGGTCCTCAATGGAACTGCATCTACATGGAAGGAAGTGTGTAGTGGGGTGCCCCAGGGCTCTGTTCTGGGCCCAGTGCTCTTCAACATCTTCATCAACGATTTGGATGAGGGGATAGATGGGGAACTCATCAAATTTGCAGACAACACCAAGCTGGCAGGAATAGCCAATACTCCAGAAGATAGGCTTAAGATACAGGAGGATCTGGACAGACTCGAACACTGGGCACTATCTAACAAAATGAAATTCAATTGTGAAAAAAGTAAAGTTCTACATTTAGGCAGGAAAAATCAAATGCACAGGTATAGTATAGGTGGTACCTTGCTCAACAGTAGTAACTGTGAGAGAGATCTCAGAGTCCTAGTGGACAATCATTTAAATATGAGCCAGCAGTGTGCTGCAGCTGCCAAAAAAGCCATCACAGTGCTAGGCTGTATTAACAGAGGGATAGAATCAAGATCACGTGAAGTACTAATACCACTTTACAATGCCTTGGTAAGGCCACACCTAGAATACTGCATCCAGTTTTGGTCACCACGATGTAAAAGATATTGAGGCTCTAGAAAGAGTACAGAGAAGAGCAACAAAGCTGATTGGGGGACTGGAGGCTAAAACATATAGGGAACGGTTGCTGGAATTGGGTATGTGTAGTTTAATGAACAGAAGGGTGAGGGGTGACATGATAGCAGTGTTCCAATATCTCAGGGGCTGCCACAAAGAAGAGGGAGTCAAGCTATTCTCCAAAGCACCTGAAAGCAGGACAAGAAGCAACGGATGGAAACTAGTCAAGGAGAGAAGCAACCTAGAACTAAGGAGAAACTTCCTGACAGTTAGAACAACTAACCAGTGGAACAACCTGCCTCCAGAAGTGGTGAATGCTCCAACACTGGAAGTTTTTAAGAAGAGACTGGCCAGCCATTTGTCGGAAATGGGGTTTCCTGCCTGAGCAGGGGGTTGGACTAGATGACCTCCAAGGTCCCTTCCAACATCATCATCATCATCATCATCATCATCATCATCATCATCATTATTATTATTATTATTATTATTATTATTATTATTATTATTATTATTATTATTGTAATTATATTATAATTATATAATAATAATAATAATAATAATAATAATAATAATAATAATAATAATAATAAAAGAAACAATTGAGAGTTGCAGTCTGAACACATTTGAAGCATCCCAAACTGGAGAAGGAGTTTTACTTCACACACTGCATTAACTAAAAATGAGTACTCTTAAAAAAAACTAAGATGGTATTATGGCATTAAAAAGAATAACTGGCTATCTTCCATGGAAACCGAAGACATTCTACTTTGTTCAAGAAAAAGAGAGGCAATTAATTAGTTCATAAGTAATTTGGGTAATTCTACAGTCCAGTTAGTAGAACTACTATAGATATTCTGCCTACTTAATGGCTCCAGTACTATTTGATATTACTGCTTTAATGGTTTCACATATAGGAATATATAGTAATTGACTAGTTTTCTTGAGTAAACTTGCTGAAAATTGTAACATGCCTTATGAAATCTGGTTGCATCTTAACTTAGAAAACGTATTCACCATTGGCTTTGAAACAGTTATTTTAACTCTGAGAATATGCTTATGAATAATGGCTACAGTTTCTGAATTGAGGCAGTGATCAACGATTTAGAAGGAAGCATTCTAATCTCCAAACAATTTTATATTTACACTTTGTAAAGTCAGTAGCTGTTTTTTCAAAAGCTTACTTCTTACCAGGTACTAGTAAGGATTTACTAGTTAATCAGACTTTCAGAATGCAATGAATGAAAGATTAGCACTTCATAGAAAAGATTTGGAGAAATATCATAGAACAAAAAGATCTCTGTGTTTGTATGTGCAGTGTAACTTATGGGAGGGAGGGACTCTTACCTCCTTCCTCTTCTGAGATAGCCAAAAACAGTCCCAGAAACAATTAGCAGGAAGGTTGACTTCAGTCAAATTGGAGGCCACACTCACTTGCACCTAGGTTGCCATGTGTACACCTATTCACCACCTATGTTGTTTGCAGGGCACTTTTTCATCCTACTTGGGGGACCTAATGCCCATGTAACAAAAGCTCAGTATAAAAGGGAAGGAGAGTTTCTAAACAAAGAAGTGATAGAGCTTATAGTTTTAGATACAGTAATTTATTCTGTCAGCTCATCCAAGAGTTTTCCAGAAAATAGCAGGAGAAAAATATATGGAAACTAATACGACGGCAAAATCTTAAGATTATGACAATGAAACAAATCCATTTTTTTGAACTTAATCCTTAAATGGGTTCTGCACCGGAAGAGACAGAAAGAATGGTGAGGGTGATAGAAGATGTATCTTCTGCCTAAGGCTGCAAAAGTCTATCGCTCCATCCTAAAGGGAATGTGTAGATACCTCTCCATTCTGATGGCAACAGTGTCGTTCTTCACATTTGCTGGTACAGCTTGATTGTCTGTCATATTTCTGTGGATATACCATCAAATCTTGTACTCTTCTGACTTGTTAATGACCAAAGTGCTATTCTCTGAGCAGTTCACCTTCTAGTACTAAAGGTTCTTGGAAACAGAGTATTTTGATCCCGAGCAGCTCAAGGTTTACTCAGCCTTCCATCCTTCCAAGGTCAGTAAAATGAGGACCAAATAGGGGCAATATGCTGACTTGTAAACTGCTCAGAGAGTGCTATAAAGCACTGTGGAGCGGTATATAAGTCTAAGTGCTACTACTCTATTGCTATATCTTCTAAGATAGCTTAAATGTTGACCTCTCTACTGTACAATATTTCAGCATATTCCTTCCATTTTTGTTTGATCTTTAAATCAGCTATTATCTGTCCATTGACATCCTTTATCAAATCTATTTAAGTTTGGAATTTTCTTCCGAGTTCATAGATCTTTTGGAAGTTTTTGTTTTTTTAAATGTATGTTTCCATCTTTAATGTCTTCACATATGTTGTCAAAACACTTCTTGTCTCTATTAAAGCTTCTGTAAAAACTCAATCTTTCTACCAGGACAAAGTATATGGGTAAAATTTAACATCTTCCAAACAAATTGTTTTCTTCTAACCCCTGCAGCCCCTCAAAATCTGTTCTGGAGGTTTGGATGTTGAAGGGAACAAGCTAGCACCCTCGGGGGGAGAGAGGGAACTGCCTCCTCTCATTCCAACAACAGAATTTTTATTAGCAAAAGCAAAACTGACCTCATCCAAAACTGAATGGGAAGTATATTTTTACTCTACAGAAAGCTGCCTAATACAGATTTAGAAAATTGATTCATCAGACTCAGTGTGGTTTACAATGAGCAACATTGGAGAATATCAGCAAGTTCTTTATAGTCCTAGCAGGAAGCCATCTCCAAATTTTGCATGCAAGGCATGTGACGTTGGTCTTTTCATCAATTCTTAGCCTCACCTCCTCTTCTGTTTTATCCTGCCCCCAGTCACATTATGTCTCATTTAACAACTGCAGAGGATTCATTCACTTAATGAGCACAATGAATTCATAAGTCCTTTGTCACAAGAAGTCTCATTTAACAACTGCTTTTCTTAGTGACAGAACCGCCAGTATCAACTGTGTTTGTTAAGTGAGGAGTAGCTGTAATTGAGAACTACATTTGTCAGGGGAGGAACCAAAATTATCTCTTAGTTAGCAAAACATGCATTTCAAATGGAGCATTACCAGTAATACTGATCCCAGAGAATAGGAGCATCCATAAGGCATATATAAAATTGAAAGGTTAGTTTATGTATCAAATAACTGTGTCATTGATTAGATTTATCACAAAAGCCTACTAGAGGAAAAATAATCATCATTTTCATCTTCTGACAATTTAAAAAACTTAAATATTTAACTATAACCTAAGCTAATCCATAAGGTGCCATGAGGCTGTTTTTGTTCAAAAAACTAAAATGATTGTGCCATAAATTTTTTTAATGATAAAGGACTCAACAGTCAGCAATAATGTTTTATTATGCTTTTACTCATCATCAAATGAGTAATGTAAGGACATTGAAAATGTCTTATAATTTTTCAAGTCCAAAATGACAATTCTGTATAAATAATGCTACAAAATATTTAAACAGTGAACAAAACCAATAAACACGCAATCTAAGTCAAACAATTTTTTATTACCAAGAACATCATAAATGATATCTACTTGTCTTCACGTTGGATATTTCAGTATTAATTTCTGAACTTTAAATCTCATCCTTCACTTGCCAATCATCATTCTTGGGGTATTATACAGAACCAAACCATACAGAAAAGAGAATGAAACAACCATATATAGCAGAACACAGAATCCCAATAAAATCTCAGAGCTGTTCGACAGAATTAGCACTGTTAACAAACTTACAAAATCAGGAAGGCCTTCAATTGGCTTTGGAATAATAGTATGTTCCACAGACAAGAGCATTACATGCTCCCAACTGGCAGCATGTAATGGCTGTTACTACAGAGAGGAGGGATTAGCTTGCCCCCTAATTACACCATCATATCTCCTTACTTCCAAGCAGAAGTAAACTGGATGGGCAAATGATATAGTTCAGGGGTGTCAAACTCAATTTCATTGAGGGCCGCATCAGCATTGTGGTTGCCCTCAGGGGGCCGGGTGGGTGTGGCCTGGGTGGGCGTGGCCTACTGGGTAGGCATGGCTAGAGTACGTATGGCCTACTGGGTGGGCGTGGCCAGCTCTACATTGTTTGCATCAAGGGTGCCTATGGAGGCCTGGGCAGGAGTGGGAGAGATCTGAGGGTCTCTGGCAGAAGGAGGGTCTCTGGGCCAGGGCCAAGGCAGTGGGGGCCGTTCCCTCACTGTTTCCAGGATGGCTTCGCGGGCCACATGAAACCACTTCGTGGGCCGGATCTGGCCCCCGGGCCTTGTGTTTGACATGTCTGATATAGTTAAACATTAAAAAATAATTTGAGATTATGTCTTAGAAACATTATTTTGGTGTAGTGGTTAAAGCACCAGCCTAGGGGACCATGTGTTCTTAGTCCCACCTTAGACACGAAAGCCAGCTGGGCAACTTTGGGACAATCACTCTTCTCAGCCCAACTCACCTCAGCAGGGAAAATAAGAGGAGAAAGATGTCTTAGATATGTTCACTCCCTTGAGTTATTTGTAAAATTAATAAAGGCAGGAAATAAATAAATAACTTTTTTTTGTTTGCTTGCGGGCAATTATTGTTTATATACCTTCTCTATTTTTAGTCCTCCTGTACAAGAGAACTATTTTTTTATATGAGCAGGAATGATTTTTTAAAAAAAATTTAATTCCATTTATATCCCGCCCTTCTCCGAAGACTCAGGGCGGCTTACAAGCTTAACAGTAGCCTTCATTCTATGTATATGCCTGCTTATTAGGGCTTTCACACACACCCCAAGCGGCATTATTACAAAGTCAGCTTAATTGCCCCCAACAATCTGGGTCCTCATTTTACCTACCTCGGAAGGATGGAAGGCTGAGTCAACCTTGAGCCTGGTGGGATGCGAACCTGCACTAATTGCAGGCAGCTGGTGTTACTTAAGGAGGCATTAGCCCACTGCTCCACCAAGGCTCCTTAAATGATAGGTGCTAATACCATATTTAAACTGGTAAGCTATATGTCAGTTTCATTTACTATCTGTCCCCTAACTTTGTGCTAAAGAATTTTTTAAAAAAAAAAGTTTATAGAGTTGCATCAGAAAAAAAGTGGCCATATAAATATACTAAGCTTGGCATTACTGAATGTCCTGTAGGTCTGAATTGTTTTTCCAAGATTAGCACTTTCAATTCACAGCAACATTTAATAATAGTTGCTAGTCTGTGACTTGAAAAATTGATGGTACACAGGTGAAGCAGAGATTTACATGGTTGAGGAATATGGGAAGGTCAAAAGCTGCAAGGCAATTGAATTAAAAGTCAGGCACATTTGAAAAACAAAAATCTCACTTACCAGGAAAATACACAACACAAAAGCAGACTGCCGTACGTTATAGGCAGACATAATAATAGAGATTAAAATCATCCTACTGAAAATAGACCTGAGTAACTTAAACCAAACTGTTTTTGCTTAACAGATGCATTTGCACATGATACTATCTAATATACAGATTTATTCACCCTGGTGTCACATGCTGGCTCAGGAATTCTGGGAGTTGAAGCCTACAATTCATAAAGAAGCCACAGTAGAGTAATAAAGGAAGAAACAATATTTTCAACCCTGATATGATGATATTTTATCATGTATGTTGGAACACCAATGATACCTCCTTTGCTTCCATAAGTGATCTGCTTTGCAGTGTTATGTAGGCAATGTGACATCTTTGGAGTATTCCTGCTCAAAGTGACACTGGTCATGGTTAAGCGACATGGCTACATTTAAAAAAACAGGAGGAAGCAATGAGAATTCTTTCTTCCCAGCTTACTCTGACAGATCTCCTTTCACTACTGTAGTCACTGATCAGTTGACTAAAGGGAAAACTAGTCAGCAATCCATTCCTTGCAGGCCAGTGGAAAAGTGAGTGGGAAACTGCACTTTAGGATGCTGAGCTTGTCGATTAGAAGATCGGCAGTTTGGCGGGTCGAATCCTGAGTGCCGCGTAACAGAGTGAACGCCTGTTACTCGTCCCAGCTTCTGCCAACCTAGCAGTTCGAAAGCACGTAAAAATGCAAGTAGAAAAATAGGGACCACTCCGGTGGGAAGGTAACAGCGTTCCGTGCGCCTTTGGCGTCTAGTCATGCCAGCCACATGACCACGGAGACGTCCTCGGACAAGCGCTGGCTCTTCGGCTTTGAAACGGAGATGAGCACTGGCCCCTAGAGTCGGAAACGACTAGCACGCGTGTGCGGGGGAACCTTTACCTTTACTTTTTAGCAGTCTGTGATAAAGAAATATAATAGAGTAAACCCACAATATAACCATGGTTAGCTTTGAACTATATATTAAATTCCTAAACCTCATTTGACAATGCCCAGTGCCTTGATAAATCCTCATCATTCTGAACCACAGGCAGCTGTAACCCTGATGCTGCTCTCTCTTTAGTTTCAACATATGCTTCTTTTCGGGTGAGAGTTTCAGTTTGAACCTTGGCACTGTAGTTAAATAAGCATATTAAGTTTAGACCACTTCAGGAAAAGTGAATATGTATTTCTGTAGTGGTACCAAGTTACAATTGTGATGTGCATGGCTACTAAATTAAAGGGTTCAGCCATAATGAATGACTATCAAATGAAGGCAGAGTTACTCTGCAAATAACCTTATTTGAATGTTGCTTGGTTTTACACAACACTAGAGCAAGGATAAGCTCAGGGTGAGGATGCAGAGCAAATGTCTGAAGCAAGGAGGCCTTTGCACATCTTGCTTACATATGTTCAGTTCCATATGAGTAAAAGTCCTACATTGGCATTATGATGTACGCAAAACTCAATTTAATAAAGTCATCTGAACTTATCTAATGTATATTTAGATATGTATCTTCAAACTTGGCCCTTTTATGATTTGTGGACCAACTCCCAGAATTCCTCAGCCAGTGTGCCTGGCTGAGGAATTCTAGGAGTTGAAGTCCACAAGTCATAAAAGGGCCAAGTCTGAAGATCCCTGGTTTAGAAGATCCTACTAAATAGCCACATTATTCAGCTAACGTCTCTAACTTATGTAGGCATGAGATTGGAGGCATTCAGTATGCGTTCACCAAATATCACTGTGATTTAATCCAAAATTTGCACACCAACTATTACTATACCACCAACAGCCACAACTAGTAACCAGTTACTTTAAAACAGGTTAACTCACAAGCTTCAGATTTGTCTCTCCTAAATAAACAGCTGTCACATTTCTACATAAATCAATCATTGAAATATAAATTAGTTTCAGGCAAGTTTATTATCCTAAGGTAAAAGATTTCACTAAACACATCTCATTCAGAATTTAGTCAGAATTTAGATCTTCGAAAATCCCTACAGCCCACAGTTAAGCTAAGAAGCAACATTTATATAAGTGGGCAGCTTATTTAGATTAAGATTTATGCAATTTACTTAGACTGTATATTTATGCAATTTACAAATCTGCATTCAGACTCATTTATAGTGGGAAATGGCCATTTGGCTTTTAGGTTTTACAGCACCACAACTGAAATTGCTAATAATCATCTAATTCAGATTAATAATTTTTAAAAAATCAAGATCTCTTAAAAAAATCTTCAGAGTAAAATCCTGGAATCAAAGAGTTTCCTTCCTGAAAATACTGAAGCTATCCATTTTTTCGTGTGTGTGTGTGTTTATTCTACACATACATATCTACACAGACATATGCATGTGTGAATAAATAAGAGAAGATTAATTATTTCCCAAATATAGTTGTGTTTCACCTGGCAGTTTGAGGCAGCCCATTGTACGTGACAACATTGATTTTACTTTTTCCTCTGTACAGACATCTATGTAAAGAAATCCATTAGGCAGACAGTTCTCATCTCTATTGACTGACAGACTGACAATCAAATATTGTTCACTTTCTAAACTGACTGACAGTTAGACACTCAAACAAGCCTTCAAGTTGCAATAATAGTATGAAACACTTTCAATTACCTGAATCAAACAAATCCATGATCCCACTAGTTGAATATATTTTTCTCTCAGCTCCTTTGCCTGGGATGATATTTTTTTACACTGTGCTACGGGTAATTCAGACTCTTAACAAAAAGACTGCACATAAGATTTTACAAGATGCTAGGGAAAGAGGGGGACTCAAGGCGCCGAATTTGAAACTGTATTATGATGCGGTGGTCTTGACATGGGTTAGCGATTGGCTTAATTTAACTAATAAGAGAATACTTCACCTTGAGGGTTGGGATTTGGTATATGGATGGCATGCATATTTGCTTTTTGATAAAAAGGTGGATAGGGCTTTTAAATCTCATATTCTTATAAGTGCCTTGTTACGTGTCTGGAAAAAGTATTATTGTAAGTTAAATTATAAAATACCGATTTGGGGAATTCCTGGACACGCGATAGAAGGTGTATCTATGGGAGTGAGTTTGGATATGTTTTCCTATAAGGAATTACTT
Source organism: Vipera berus (assembly GCF_964194415.1). NCBI lineage: Eukaryota > Metazoa > Chordata > Lepidosauria > Squamata > Viperidae > Vipera > Vipera berus. The sequence goes on from NC_138204.1 coordinate 157,384,542, forward strand.
AGATTGGAAGGGAATGATTGGCAACTTAAATCATTAGATGAGTTAAGACAAGAAAACATAAGTTACTCTTGGTTTCAATATAGTTTAGTTTAGTTTAGTTTATTAATATTTCTATACCGCCCTTCTCCCGAAGGATTCAGGGCGGTGAACAGGGCAAGAATAAAAATGCAAAATTACAAATATTAAAAAAAAGATTAAATACATGCCCACTAAAAAACAATCAATACAATACAATTAAAACCCCAATAAAACAGCAATAAAAACCCCCACCAATCCCCCATCAGGCCAGGCCGGCTTGTTTGAATAAAAATGTTTTTAGATCGCGGCGAAAGGAGCGAAGATCGGGCGCCATCCAGAGCTCTACCGGTAACTGATTCCATAGTTCCGGGGCGCCCACAGAGAACGCTCTCCCCCTGGGGGCCACCAATCGACATTCTCTGATCGGTGGCACCCTGAGGAGTCCCTCTCTGTGGGAACGCACAGGGCGCAGGGAGGTTGATGCCGGCAGCAGGTGTTCCCTAAGGTACTCCGGACCCCTGCCATGTAGGGCTTTAAACACCATTACTAGTACCTTGAATCTCACCCGGAAGACAACTGGTAACCAATGCAGCTCACGGAGCAGAGGTGTAACATGGGAGTATTGGGAGACTCCCAACACAACTCTCGCGGCTGCATTCTGTACCAGCTGGAGCCTCCGGGTGGTCCTCAAGGGCAGCCCCATGTAGAGAGCGTTGCAGTAGTCCAGACGAGAGGTCACGAGCACGTGAGTGACCGTGCATAAGTCATCCCGGCCTAGATAGGGCCGCAACTGGCGCACCAGGCGAACCTGGGCGAAAGCCCCCCTAGTCACAGCCACTATATGATCTTCCAAGGTAAGCCGTGAATCTAGGAGGACTCCCAAGTTGCGAGCCCTATCTACGGGGGGGTAATAGTTCACCCCCCATGGAGAGAGATGGAATATCCGAATTGGCCCGGGATGAAGGTATGCAAAGCCACTCAGTCTTGTCGGGGTTGAGTTGAAGTCTGTTCCTCCCCATCCAGACCCGAACCGCCTCCAGGCAACGGGACATCACATTGAGGGCATCACTGGGGTGGTTTGGGGTCGAAAGAAAAAGCTGGGTATCATCAGCGTACTGACTCCAAAGCCACGAATGATCTCACCCAGCGGTTTCATATAGATGTTGAACAGGAGAGGCGAGAGGACCGACCCCTGAGGAACTCCACAAACGAGAGACCTCGCGGTCGACCTCTGCCCTCCTGTCAACACCGACTGCGAACGTCCCTGGAGATAGGAGAACCACTGTAAAACCGTGCCTCCCACTCCCAGTCCCCTGAGACGCCGCAGCAAGATACCATGGTCGATGGTATCGAAAGCCGCTGAGAGGTCTAATAGGACTAGAACAGAGGAATATCCCCTGTCCCGAGCCCTCCAGAGATCATTCACCAGCGCGACCAATGCCGTCTCCGTGCTGTACCCGGGCCTGAAACCCGATTGGTACGGGTCTAGATAATCCGCTTCATCCAGGACCAGAGGGAGCTGATGCGCCACCACACTCTCAACAACCTTCGCAAGAAAGCGAAGGTTGGAGACCGGACGAAAGTTGTTCAACACAGCTGGGTCCAAGGCAGGCTTCTTGAGGAGAGGCCTCACCACCGCCTCTTTCAAGACGGCGGGGAAGCTACCCTCACTCAAAGAAGCCGATATAACTGCCTGGAACCAGCTTCGTGTCCTCTCCCGGGCTGCATAGACCAGCCAGGAAGGGCACGGGTCCAATAAACATGTGGTGGAGCTCAGCCTCCCCATGATCCTGTCCACTTCCTCCGGAGTCACAGAATCAAACTCCTCCCAGGTGATATCGACAAGACCGCCCGTGTCCTGATCGTCAGACTCTGCCCAGTCAGAGTCCAGACCGGTCCGAATCTGAGCGATTTTATCCGACAGATGTTGGTTAAATTCCTCGGCACGACCCTGCAAGGGTTCCTCCCTCACCTCTTGATTAAGGAGGGAGCAAGTTACCCTAAACAGAGCGGCCGGGCGATTATCTGCGGACGCGACAAGGGTAGCAAAGTGATTAGACCTCGCCACCCTTATCGCAGCGAGATAAGACCTAATATAGGCTCTTAGTCGCAATCGGTCGGATTCGGATCGGCTGGATCTCCAACCGCTCTCTAGGCCCCATCTCCGACGCTTCATCTCCCAGAGCTCCGCGGAAAACCATGGAACTCAACGGGATCTGCACCGGGTCAGGGGCCGCAAGGGTACAACTCGGTCAAGAGCCTCAGTGGCTGCCCTTTCCCAGGCTTCCACTAAGGCATCTGCCGAGCTGTGAGCGAAGGAGGCAGGTGGGGACCCCAGTGCTGCCTGGAGCCTCTCGGGATCCATCAAGCGTCTGGGGCGGTACCATCTAATTGGTTCCACACACCCACGGCGGGGGGTGGCAAAACGGAAGACCAGCCGCAGGAGATGATGATCGGTCCATGACAGGGGCATAACAATTGGGGAGCCCCCACCAAGATCATCTAACCACCGTCCAGATAAGAAAATCAGGTCAAGGTCTTTGATCGGAGGCACCCTGAGGAGGCCCTCTCTGTGGGAGCGCACTGGACAGAGGGAAGTTGACACCGGCCGCAGGTGTTGCCATAGGTAATCCGGACCCATGCCATGTAGGGCTTTGTAAGTCATCACTAACACCTTGAATCTCACCCGGAGGGCAACCGGCAGCCAATGCAGCTCGCGGAGCAAAGGTGTAACATGGGAGTATCGGGAAACCCCCAGCACAACTCGCACGGCTGCATTCTGCACCAGTTGGAGCCTCCGAGTGGACTTCAAGGGCATTTCAGTTTGGAGGAGATGGATAGATTATATTCAGAATAAATATGGGACTAAAAAGTTCCATTTAGCTTATTTGTAGATTTTAGTGGGATATTGTTATTGGTACTTTGATTGTAGTTATGTTAAAGGGGAGTTAAAGCACATTATGAATTTGGTTAATTTTATATTATGGATAATTTTTAGTTAGAATATGATTATTATATCTATAACCCTGTATTTAGCTCTGGGAAGAGGGGGGGAAGGGGGGTTTGGGGATATGTATTGTAAAAATTTTTTTTGTAAAACTCTTTAATAAAAATAATAATAATAAAAGACTGCACATAGCAAAATGCAAACCATGAATACCGAAGCAAAATATTTTTCCTTTCATATGCATGTGAATGAAATGAACAATAAAAGGTCACAATTCTGCAAATCAACTTAGCTATTTTAAAAAATTCCTTCACTGTTCTAAAATAAGATTGGACCTGGTAAGCATAGCCCTTTAATCTGAAATGTAAGTATCCCCAGTTATCAGTACTCAGCCTTAGAGCCAATAATGTGTCAATTTACCTGTTTATGTGCAATTATGGGAAGAATGGACAAATTCATTCTGATGATAACCCTTGGCAAGCCCCTGTTATGGCCATTTTACTGATATAAAATGAAGAAAAATAATCACAGTGCCACCCAGTGATATTGCTCAAGCAAGATTTTGAATTCAGCTTGACGCATCTACCAGGGCATTGTGGTACTCTCATTTGAGAAAAGAAGAAAAAATATTGTAAATTAAAGCAGTTGCTATTAATTAGAAGCCATTTTTTTTCTAGCCCAAATTCCAGCTATTTTTACCATTTAAGTGCATCCTAATGAGTTAACCCCTCTCCAATTAAGATCTGAATTCTACTGAGGGCATAGGAATGAATCACCATGTAAGATGCATGGGAAACTCCAGATAAAAGCATATCTGAATTCTGCAATTTGTAGAATGAATACCTAAGGTTAAAAGTATCATCTAATGCGGAGGCATCAATATGTATTGCTGCAAGACATTCAGCTTGATCAGGCTGAAATATCTAAATGAACATGCTTAGGAGTTGAACATATACATTGCAGAACAAGCAAACAAGTAGGATCAGGGGGTGCTCTATTGTATTGTAATTGGTTTGACAGAAATAAAAGGCAAAGTCATAGCCCATCAAGAACTGTTCAGTAAAAACACATAAAAAGCAAAAAGATTGTCTTCATAATTGTATAGTTACATCAAAAATGGTCAAAGCATTTTAAAAGATGCAATTTTATTTTCCAAGGAAACAAGTTTTGAAAATAAATCGTATTTCCATAGATCTCCTTCGTGAAAACTGGCTTTTAAGTCAATTTACGTCTAAAACTGCAGTGGAATCTCATACTCTATGTCTACTACAGTCTTGCTTCTTTTAAAAGAAAAACAGAAAAAACAAGTTTTTTAACCAAATTTAGTGCTATTTTGAACTAAGCTTTGAAAATAGGCAAAAACAATACTTGCTTTTTAATAAATATTTTTAATTTTTTTTAAAAAAACACCCATGGTTCAATGACAGTCACTGAATATCAGAAGCTATTTAAAGATATTTTGCAGCACATTAAAAAAAACCCTCCAAATGCATACTCCTAAGTAAGAGAAGTGCACTCAAACAATTTTTAACAAAGTGACACGTTTGCTATTAGTGTATACAGAATTCCTTGAAATATACGTCAGCTCCCCAGAGTGGGATTATGGTATTTAGTATTTTTTTAATTAGTAGTCAATACTATTTGAAAGAGGCAAGGGAGAATTTACTGTTTGTGCATTCTAAAATGATTCTCTGAGAGGAATTCAGCTGTTGTACGCTATAAAGACAATTGATTTTCTAGAAGCCTATATTTAACCTAAGTTTGCCATATTATGTGAAAAGGGATCATACATATTGATTCCTTTATTACAAATCCTCTTGCATCCAGTAAATATTTAGGACATGCATGGTCATTTTTTGGGTTTTAGTATTTTACAAAGGTGCTGTCTTGTTTTTACTGTTAAAATAGGTCTTTCTTTTCTAGTAATTGTAAATTGCAGGAGCTATGCAGCTAGAATATTACAACCTTTTGTTATTCTTAAGATTTTTAAAAGAACATTTTGTGTTCATTTTCAATTGTTCCTTCCTTCCTTCCTTCCTTCCTTCCTTCCTTCCTTCCTTCCTTCCTTCCTTCCTTCCTTCCTTCCTTCCTTCCTTCCTTCCTTCCCTCTTTGTCTCTCTCTCTCTAGTTATCTCTCTAATTATTAAATAGACTTGAAGAGGCAATTTAATTCCTTCATAACTAAGATGGGGGGGAGGAGGTGAGGAAAAAATAAGACAAAAGAGAGCACCATTTCACATTTCAGGCATAAGTAAGAGAAGCTTATGTTATCCAGATCGATGAACCTAGAATATTATAGTAATGGAACATGAATTTTATATTGCTTCCTTTTGAACACAATTAAACTTCAGAGAACATTAACATGTACTTTCTGGAACCGATGTAAGCAATTAAAAATTGCAACCAAAATGTTTTGTGAGGCGTAATTACTATAAGGTCAGTAGATATTATTTGGAGTCAGTTTAGTTTATCACATTACAACATGACAGGACATGAGGCAAAAATTATAAATTCCTTCCCCAAATCTGTCCTTTTCTGATTTAGATGGATGAAGAATAATTAACTCTTAATTATTCAGATGACTTCAAGACAGTTTTAGGAATCAGCAAAAGAATTTAGTCATTTTAACCAAGAAAAGCAGTCTCCTGTCATTTATCAAATCTTGCAACTTGACCAATGATGAATTGAAATAAAAAAAATCTATGTTTACGCACAGCACTAACTGCTACCTTAGAGGTGCTTAAGCAACAAAATTCCCTTTAAATTCTACCATATGCAAATTATCAGATGCAATTTGCATTTTAAAGTATTTAACTCTACATATTTATTGGATTTTGAGGCCATGCTGATCATTGATTTATGTGCTTCTGGCATTCATATTTCCATATTTGTATGATTCTGATGACAGTAATAATTCAAATACGCAGAAAGTTGTTCTTTGAACAATATCTTTAATTACATCCTCAAAGCATCATTGTTTTTGCCTGTTATCCTGACAAAAATGATTTGAAATGAGAAATGGCACCAAGATCTGAAATGTACAAAACTACATTTGTCCTTGCCTGTCTAATACCAGATGCATGGAGATGACTTTTTGTGAAGCAATCCTTAGCCCTAAACAGTTTGCAGAACTCGGCAACCTTGCATGTAAATACTTTATTAATTCTGACATACTTTCACGACAAATTCAATCACAGTTCATAAGATTTCTGTTCAAAATGCAAAGCCTGCCCCATTTATTTTGCCGCTAACTCAGAAAGTTTTGCTGCCATGTCTTCTTATTGGAGTTGTCACAAATTATGTGCACTTTTATGAAAGCTATCATGAAGTGTAATCATTAAAGGCTCACGAAGGTTTTGCCTACTTCTTGTTTCAAAACCAAACCATCAGATGCATCTTCAGTCATAATCACCTGAACAATTGCTTTTAGGATTACTGTTGACATTTGGATATATTCACAAACTTTCCAAAATAACTGTTCATTCATGTAGATGTATACAAAACAAATGCTTAGCTAATGCAAATTACCTAAATTAACTATTACTATTCACACAAATGTTCCTTTGAATATTGTGCATGTGTCAAGTATCATACTATTTTAGCTTTTCAGTGCAATATATACAGACCCACCCTTATACAAATTAGGGTTGTTTTTATAGATGGCTTTCTGAATAATTCAATATTCACCTCTGAGGCACATTGTTTTCTTTTAGTTTCTTACAAAAAGAGCTGGCATTTTGTACAATTTGCTTTTAGGAAATCTCATTTTTTCTACACAGAACTCAATCATATTTCCCTAATGTTTTATTTTTTTAGGATGCAACTAAACTGTTACAATTATTAAAGGGATATGTTTTTACATTTCCTATTACGTTTTTTTCAGCATATGACTGGGCTTGCCAATTGTTTTTATAACTTTTATATAATGCATAAGTAGGTATTAAAAACATTATATTATTTCTTTCCCATGTAAGTTGGCAATGCCTCAATAATGTGCATTTATCCCTAATTAGAAGTTTTTCTTTTGTTTTTGTGTTGTTTTTTTTAAAAAACCCACTATAATATATAGGAAAACTGTATATTGTATGTTTAGTTGCTTAGTTTTAAAGAAAGGGGATAATTGAAGTATATTTTATGTTATTTTATGAGAATGCTCCTGGGAAAGGAATTGTATAGAATGTACTGGATGTTATCTCTTAATATAGTTTCTATATATATCCATACATATATACATTTAAACTGAAGGGAAATTTTATTTTATATAATATGAACTATTTCCTTCAATTTGCATATTTTAAATGCATTTATTATGTTTACTCATGTTAGATTCAACTTTATGTAGCAAAATACATTTCAAAAGTCTAATTTTATTTGCATCTTTTCCTCTTGACTTAAGAGGGGAAAAAACTGTTAATTTAAAAGAAATGACACTACTAGAATTCTACAAGATATTTGTAGGGAGGGAAAATAAAAGAAGCCTCTCAGGGCAAAGAGTATTTATTTCTTTGTTCAGTTAAAATGATTTCCCAATACATTTATATTAATATAACTGTTATTAACCAGAAGTATTATAGGCAGCTGTTAAGCAATTCATTTTATTAGTAACATTCAGCATTTTCCCTTTTGATTCTTGAAGAAAATGTATGACGAATGATGAAAAATAAGTGATACTGGTAAGAAAAGTTACAACATCGTACTCTTTTTAAAAAGAGACACAAATTCATATTGAAAAATACTGTAATCCCAAACACACACATTTACGCTCCCTAGTGGCCAATCTAATAACAGCACTGTGGAATCCTTACAGCTAAAGTACAATTCTGGCCAAAGATTACAAAAATACTGAATAGCAAGGCAAACTGACAATTCCTTGAAAAGGTATACAAGCATATTGAAGAGATGCTTCTAGAGAGACAAATTCAGCATTATAATGAATATCATTGGGGATGGGGAGATGTGGTAAGAAAGGATTCGTTTTGCAATTTACTGAGTTTCAGTTTTGTATCAGGATTCTGTCCATTAGCTCTCTCACCCACTTTGTTAGATTCAGCAACCACTTTCCAAAGCTTTAATATTATTATTATCTACATATTAAAGGCAGGAAAGACACTTACATTTTTCCCTTGCAAAACTAACAAAGAATACAATTTATTTACATATCTTTTAAAATTTAAGGTTTTTTAAGAGCTGATTGTATATAATATTCTGTGAAAAAAATAGCCATGCTTCCCAGGAAATGGGGTTCAGTCGTTTTGTTATTCCCTTTGCATATTCTTTAAATTTGTTCATTGTTCATGAATATACTATCTAGATTCCCTTCCTATTGTTCATGTTCTTTATCAGGGCTGCACTTTAAAATCTATATATAAGGGGGGGAAGTAAAACTCAGTCACAACAACTATGGTTAAAGAACTTAGGTATGAAGATGTTTGTTTGAATATCTTTGGAAGAGTGAAAATAATTTGGGAAATTGTACTGAGAGATATCCAAAACTTTCCTTAAAATAGTTTTTATCGTAACATTGAAAAATTGGGGAAAAATAGAAAAGGTGAAAGAAATGAAAAAAGCAAGCATTCTTCTTAGATAGAATAGCAAGCCAAATTTTCCTTTTTGTTCTAAAGCTACTCATTAGTATAGCTATTCGTATTGTAATGGCAATACCTAAAATTTAAGAAATTGCTATGGACAGTCAATGCAACATTGTAACCAAATGGGTAAATGGGTGCATATGTTAGTTACAATGACAATCTTTGGGAATATATATTTCAAGAAAATTAATGAACCATAAATCAGTACTATAAAACATAAAGAATTTATATGTAATTAAGACATTTGTCTTCATGCTACCACAGCAAAGTTAATGTTTATCATCTACATGTTAAAATGAAACTCTTAAACTGTCACCTTGTATCATTTGTAATGCTGAGCACTATCTATATTAATAATATATAAAGCGGTTGCATCCAGATATATAAATTGGTAGCTGGTTGTAGTGGGACAGAAAAAGGATAACAGATAAGATTATGTTTAATAAAAATCTTTTTATACTTTTAAAAATACAAGCACGTATGCATGTATTTTTATTTTAGTGTGTGTGTGTGTGTGTGTGTGAATGGATAGACAGACAGACAGACAGACAGACAGACATATCTAATAGCTTTTCAGGAAAAAAAATCCAGGAAAATATAAACATAAACATTCTTATTTCTGTATATCAAGAAAGAAAAACTGGTTGAAGACTGCAAGTGCTAACAGTAATTACTGGTATATTATTCCCCTAAGCACTGAAAACTGATAGTTGTACCACACAGACATATAACACACCTATGGCCACACCATCATGTTTATGGATCTAATTAGAAGGACATTCAAGAAACACAATAATAATGTTGTTTAGCTACTTTACATTTTCCTCTTCTATTAGATCATTTGTTAATTATCAAGAAGGATATAAATGCTGACTTATTTGAAAAAAAATGCAAACATATTTAAAAAAGCAAAATTCCAATACATAGAGCTTTTTATGTTCAACATAAATTATATTATTTAAAATGCAATATGAATGGAATTATTTTTTTGAACATTAAGTGAAACCAATTTTTTTTAAAAAAACAGCTGTCCCAATACAGCAGGCCAAAAAGAACCTATAAATATTTATTATAATTCCTCAGGCTGAAAAGAGGGTTTCATAGCATATATCAGAAAAGCTCACATAAGGCTTCTTGTTATATTCTATGTGGTTGTGTTAGACTCCACTATAATACAGCAGTGCAAAATATTGAAACAAAACAGCACAGCCACAATATTTACATGAAGGCTCTTGCCTCAAAAGTAATAAGAGCATTGTACATTTTGGGAAGGCTTTAGAGAAAGCATTCTTAGAATAATGATGAAGAGTGAATGACTAAGCACACGAAGCAAGAAAAATGTCCAGGTCAACTCATTTATAGTAATTCAACCTTCATCTTCTGATTTACTTACTGTAAAAATCTATTAAAGCTCCTATTTGATAGTGAACTATAGCCATCTACTGGAATAAGAAGATAAAGCAAATGCTTACAACATACATCCCCAGAAATCTAGCATGTTCTGCTTATTATCTAATCTAATCCTGGAAGAAATTGAATATACTTAGATGCTATTAATACTATTAAAGACATTCTTTTCCAAGCAAATGCTTGTTCGATTCAGGGTGCCAAGATTTGGGTGTCAAAGTTTTAAAAATGCTTATATACAATGTTTTATTATTTCCCACTGAAGAGAGAGAGTCCATTAATTCTTTTTATATTCCGCCAAATAGAAAAAGGTTGTGTTCTACTACCAAGGCTTTTATTACTTTCCAGAATCAGTCTGGTACAGGACTTCAGTAGCCTGTAAGAATGCTGTTTCTCTATGGAGCAGTTTACAGTCGTGGAATAATCTGTTCATAGAACTAAACATACTTGCAAAGAAGAGAACAGGAAAGCACAAAACCTTCTAGGCTTCAGTGTTAGGAAAAACATATGTCTGTTTTTACACTAAGACAACTGGAGCCACATATAGTTGCTTAAGATGAAATTGGATCCTTGGCCGCATACCTCAAAGAAACAAATCACTCAATGCTGGACTAATGACTCTTTTCTCAAGACTCTTAACAAATTACTCTTTCCTCAAGCTTCCCATGCACACACACAAACTCAATAAAGGACAAACTAAAAAACATACAAAAGGTCCCCATTCACATATGCAGATGAGAAATCAAAGTGACAAGTTGCCTCAGAAATGCAACCAAGCTCCAGAATTTAGGCTGTTTGGTTAGGAAATGACCTTTAAAAAGATCCTGCCTTACTCATGCTCCATGTGGATCCCCAGACTGTGCTCCGGCATAATGCATCGTAAGTCTGTATATCTGTTTTTTAAAATAGAGATTTCACTCCTGAACTCACAGCTTAAAGCAAAGTAGCATGGAAGGAGGTGTGCCTTCAAGTCAGTCTTAACTCCTGGTGATTAGCTAAACAAGGCCCTGCCGTTTTCTTGGCAAAGTTTTTTGGAAGTGGCTTTCCATTGCTTCCTTCCTAGAACTAAGAGTGCATGACTGGCTCAAGGTCACCTAGCTGACTTCCTCTCTGAGGTGGAAGTAGAAATCACAGTCTCTCAGTTTCAAGCCTGGTACATTAAACACTACACCAAACTGGGTCCCACTGGTTTATCTAAACCCATAAATGTTGCCAGTGCAAACATCATTATAACAACCTCACAATTTAGCACAAGGGGAAAACATACAACTCAAATGCCACAAGTATTCAAAATTCTCAGTCTCAGTTTTCACAATTAAAAAATATTACTAACATTTATCGTGACAGACAAAAGCAGAGCAAAATTGGGTATTAGACATTGTCTAATGATTTTACAGCTGTCGCCTGCAATGTGATGACTAGTCAGCTTAGAACTCTGAGGTGAAACTGTTTTAATTTCTCCACCCAATTCCAGCAGAACTATTAGTTGTTTCAGAACCTGTGGCCACAAGACGGGTATAATCGAAGGGTACTGGAGCTTAATTAATACTGGAGTAGGAAATACAAGTTCACAATAATACGAAGAGTGATTCAGACAGCCTTCTTCTAGTTATGAGGCTCTACCTTTGTAATATACAACACATTAATTTTATTTTATGCATGCTGTAATGATAAGTTACATATGAATAATAAAAGTATTCCTTTCAATTAAAAATCCCACAGAAATATATACCACGTTCTACTGGACAATAAGAAAATGGATTAAAAGCAGTTGCCACCACAGGCAGCTAAAGAAAACTTTCAGCTGATTTGTGTATTTAAGAAACCCTTGAGATTGCTTCAGCTCCATGGGATGTGGGGTAATGATAAGAATTTCTGTGTATAAGGTTTCTTCCTGTGTTACTTTTGAGGGACATAAGTCACATACTTTACTTAAGGCTTTTAAAGGACTGAACTCAGGTTCCTAGGCTGATGGCAGAGGCCAGCGTACCTCTAATTTACAATGTCGCATCAAAGAGGAAATGCAATCTTATTTATTCCATCCATTCAAAACCTCTCAAGAACGGTATTAATTAAAAAAAATGGATAAAGGTACCATAGAGACATACACAGAATAGATAAAAGGGGAGGCTATCCTTGACCTCAGTTAAGATAGATTTACTGCCAGCAAAATTACATTTTTTGCTTGTATTTCAGAAATCTCATCTTATAAATCCAGTTGTTCAGGTAGGTGTGTGTGTGTGGCATTACCAAAAACACATTAACACAGAGGAGCATTTGTTAAGATCAGGAATTATATGAAGGAGTTGCACACAGATACTCGCCCCTCCTCTTTGATTTCTACCCTTTTGCGTGCATTGTCAATGCTGGTCAACGGGTACTCTAAACAGTTCTAGGAACCTTTTCACATTTCATCAGCTTAAGACTTGTCTGCCTGACCCAATGTCTTAACAAAGTATTTCTAGAAGAAGTTTAGTTCCCATTATCTCTGTTGAGAAATAGCATCTCTTACAATATGTTTGACAAAGGCATACACAAGTAAGTGCATATACAGTCATGCTCGAAATTGTTGGCACCCCAGAAATTTTTCCAGAAAATCAAGTATTTCTCACAGAAAAGTATTGCAGGAACACAGGTTTTGCTATACACAGGTTTATTCCCTTTGTGTGTATTGAAACACAACAAAAAAGGGGAGGAAAAAAAGCAAATTGGACATAATGTCAAACAAAACTCCAAAAATGGGCCGGACAAAATTATTGGCACCCTTTCAAAATTGTGGGTAAATAAAATTGTTTCAAGCATGTGATGCTCCTTTAAACTCACCTTGGGCAAGTAACAGGTGTGGGCAATATAAAAATCACACCTGAAAGCAGATAAAAAGGAGAGAAGTTCACTTAGTCTTTGCATTGTGTGTCTGTGTGTGGCACACTAAGCATGGACAACAGAAAGAGGAGAAGAGAACTGTCTGAGGACTTGAGAACCAAAATTGTGGACAAATATCAACAATCTCAAGGTTACAAGTCCATCTCCAGAGATCTAGATTTGCCTTTGTCCACAGTGCGTAACATTATCAAGAAGTTTGCAACCCATGGCACTGTAGCGAATCTCCCTGGTCGTGGACAGAAGAGAAAAATTGATGAAAGGTTGCAACGCAGGATAGTCCGGATGGTGGATAAGCAGCCCCCAACAAGTTCCAAAGGAATGCAAGCTGTCCTGCAGGCTCAGGGAGCATCAGTGTCAGCACAAACTATCCGTCGACATTTAAATGAAATGAAACGCTATGGCAGGAGACCCAGGAGGACCCCACTGCTGACACAGAGACATAAAAAAAGCAAGATTAGAGTTTGCTAAAATGTACTTGAGTAAGCCAAAATCCTTCTGGGAAAACGTCTTGTGGACAGATGAGACCAAGATAGAGCTTTTTGGTAAAGCACATCATTCTACTGTTTACCGAAAATGAAATGAGGCCTACAAAGAAAAGAACACAGTACCTACAGTGAAATGTGGTGGAGGTTCAATGATGTTTTGGGGTTGTTTTGCTGCCTCTGGCACTGGGTGCCTTGAATGTGTGCAAGGGATCATGAAATCTGAGGATTACCAAAGGATTTTGGGTCGCACTGTAGAGCCCAGTGTCAGAAAGCTGGGTTTGCGTCCGAGATCTTGGGTCTTCCAGCAGGACAATGACCCCAAACATACGTCAAAAAGCACCCAGAAATGGATGGCAAGAAAGCGCTGGAGAGTTCTGAAGTGGCCAGCAATGAGTCCAGATCTGAATCCCATTGAACACCTGTGGAAAGATCTTAAAATTGCTGTTGGGAAAAGGCGCCCTTCCAATAAGAGAGACCTGGAGCAGTTTGCAAAGGAAGAGTGGTCCAAAATTCCGGGTGAGAGGTGTAAGAAGCTTATTGATGGTTATAGGAACCGACTGATTTCAGTTATTTTTTCCAAAGGGTGTGCAACCAAATATTAAGTTAAGGGTGCCAATAATTTTGTCCGGCCCATTTTTGGAGTTTTGTTTGACATTATGTCCAATTTGCTTTTTTCCCTCCCTTTTTTGTTGTGTTCCAAAACATACAAAGGGAATAAACCTGTGTATAGCAAAACATGTGTTCCTGCAATACTTTTCTGTGAGAAATACTTGATTTTCTGGAAAAATTTCTGGGGTGCCAACAATTTCGAGCATGACTGTATGTACTCATGGAGCTATCATTTTTCCTACTTTCCCTTGTTTTTATTATTTAAGTTTTCAGAGGACCTCAGTTTTCATTCCACCATGATCATCTTGAAGCTTAGCAGTTCATTAAAAGGATTAGGATAGCAAAAGGTGGGTAGAGGTAAGACTATGCTGAGAGTACAGAAAATAATCAAACTGTCATTCTTTCATAAACTTGATTTTCCAAGCCGTCTTCAGTCTTGACACTGTGAATTTCCATGTGAGTTTTCAACTCCTTTTTTTAAAAAAAGCACAAGGTTGTCTTCCTACTATTAAGACTCCTGAGATCAATAGTCGCCTACTAGGAGGACTGCAATACCATGAACAGCTGGTATTCAAAACAACTTTTGCCAAATGCTATTTCAAATTATCAATTACTCATCTCTTAAATGGAAGCTTCGCCTACTACTTAGTGGTACCCTTATCTATATTTTGTGTACAAAATTTGCCTTCAGAATAAAAAGAAACATTCATTTTTGTAACAAATTATTTATTTTATTAACAATCTTAAAAATAGTATTAAAGCTCAACAGTATCTCTTTCCAAGCCTAAGTTTTAGTTTGTCTTTTGGTTACAATTACCATTTTCCATCAACACTGACTTTTTGGCATATTTCAGCCTCAACTTCAGCATTTTCCCATAGTGGTTTATACTACACAAGAATGTTATAACTGAGCATTACACCATTCAGTGGAGGCTACCCAAAGGCAGCATATGCTATCCAATCCACAAAATAAAGGCATAATTGTCAGAATATGTCTGACCAACAATATCCAAATTTAGAGTTCTTTAAAATTAAAACTATTTCTTTAAAAAGAATCTTCTGAAACTCCTCTGGAAAAAAAGAAAAACGAAATAAAAATCCCCTGTACTCCTTTCTTAAAAATCTAACCTATGAACAGCATTGTCGTACTTTCAGAACAATGTGATCCATCTTAATGACGACTTTAAAACCAAAACCGATTTCTTTAGCAAAGGAAAAAAAACCTATAGCACCTCTCAGGTAAGAAATCCAAACCTGATAATATTCATTGTTATTTATTTGTTTGTGTGTTAACTTTATATGTGGCCCTACTCTGGGTGGTTTATAACAATAAAATGGAAAAAAAAGATTTAAAAATGTAAAAATAGCAATAGTAAAGGAATGTAACAATTAACAATGGATGTACAATAATATGAAATTAAAAAGATGAATGGAGGGAGAACAGGAAGTGCAGAGGGAAGGTGGGGTTAGCAAGTTAGTCCAGTAACAACCTCCACCAATGTAGTCCCCTATTCCAGGGGTCCCCAACCCCCAGTCTGTGGACCAGTACCAGGCCACGGCATGCCAGCAACCAGTCCACGCAAACAAGCAAAGTCCCATCCACGAGATGCAGGTAGCACACAAAACCATGCACCCTCTGGTCCACGGAAAAACGTCTCTCCATGGAACCAGTCCCTGGTGCCCAAAAGGTTTGGGGCCTCTGCCCTATTCGGTCCCCAGCAGAGCCTCCAAAGGCCTTTTTCTTCCCCTTTTTTTCGGTTATAAATTTAGACTTAGGGTACCGTGTACAGATCGTCCTCGAGGTACATCACAATTGAGCCCAAAATTTATGTTGCTGAATGAAACATTTGTTAAGTGAATTTTGCTCCATTGTATGACCTTTCCTGCCACAGTTGTTAAGCAAATCTCGGTAGTTGTCAAGTTAGCAACACAATTGTTAACTGAATCTGGCTTCCCCATTGACTTTGCATTTCAGAAGGTTGCAAAAACAGATCACATGACTACAGGACACTGCAACTATCATACATATGAACCAGTTGCCAAGCATCTGAATTTTGATCATGTGACTATGGGGATGCTGCAACAGTCGTAAGTGTGAAAAATGGTCATAAGTAACTTCTTCCAGCGCTGTTCTAACTTTGAAAGGTCACTAAAAGAAGTCTTGTTAAGTCGAGGGCTACCTCTATAGATCAATAAGCAAATGGTCTCAACATCTCCTTGTTTGTTTGTTTGCCATTCCTTACAAAACTTTTCAGAGCACCATAAAATAAAAATATAAAACAGAAGGAGTGGCGTTTTGTACCTGTATAAATGCTCGTTTCAGGGGGAGCTGAGAAACCGCAATGGTAAAATTGTTTCAAAAGACTGCCTGACCGAATTCTCTCCATCGTCAGGAAGGGGAATTTCAGAACTGGCAGGCACTAAGAGCAGATGTCGTTGTGGTCTACACAGTGTTCACAGTAATAAAACAGTATATATTACTGCTGTGTTTTTTTTCTAGTTGGGTTAGCTATGAAACATGGTGATTTGTGCACTGATTGTTCACATATTGTGTGCTCTGATTGCCAAAGGTATGAGATAGCTTGTTTGTGGTTACTGGTAACTCACAAATTATTATTATGCTGTTAGTAATAGTTGAGGTTCCACTATCATTTTTCAACCGCACAACAGAAATCTATAAATGAAAATAAGCGAGCTGAAAGGCTCACTGTAAGCAAGTTCCTAAACAAAAGTCCAAAGCAACTCAAGGGAGCATGCCGTGTAAAGGAAAAGGCTTACAGAAATAAATATTGGGGCTTTAAAAACAAACAAAAAAAAGGTTGATCGTATTTTTGCTCCTGAAGCCAATTGAATAAAAAAATGGTTCAGGCTGTGAGGATTATGGGTGCATGATGGTGATGCTATGACTTTATGAAAATAGATAGTACAACATTTAGTTTGCAAGAGGGGAGCGTCAAAAAGAAATGACCATATTAACTTACTGGAAAATCATTTTTTATTTTAACTCTTATATTTCTAAAGAGGAGGGAAACTGCAACACCAAAAATAACCATTTATTTTACTGGTAAAATATTTGGAGCTGGGAAGCTACAGAAATTGGGCTGTACTGCAGAAGGTAGGCGTGGGTTGTTCACCCTTGCTTTGAACATGCTTTGAAGCAAGATAGAAATTGTAACTTGGTCAGTTTCCTTATCCAGAAGTTTTGTATCTGGCAAGCTGAAGTGGCAGAGAGTGGCTTCCCCTTGCTGAATTTAGGCTCTTCATATTTTGCAGGGAAAAAGTAGATCCATTCCTGAGTAAACTGCATACTGTTACAATTCATCATCTTACATCATGCTGCTGATATTTAAGCAGCTGTCTTCCCAAATTAATTTACCTGGGATGCCATAACTACCTGAAATTTATTTAGTGATGGTGTAGTTTCTTCTTCGATTTACCAAGTCAGCTAATGAATACAGTGTTAGCTGATTAGTTGCCTATGCCTTAATTGATTAACCAATTAAATCAACATACATTTTCACAACGATCAAAAACAGTTTTGTAAGAAAGTCAGACTTTTTTGCACTAAAATAATAGAGCTATAATTAACAGCCAACATCTGATTTTCTCTTAGAAAATGGGGAGAAGAGGAATGTCATTTAAGAACATAAAGGACATTAGTAATTGTAAATAGACATGCTGCCAGATGCTCTTTGAAGTTACAGACACATATTTCCCTTAGGCACATCCTAACTGGCAGGCTGAACAGTTCAAATATTAAGATTTATCACAGATTTATCTTTTTGTGGTAAAGCGAAAGCATGAATATGAGCTTCAAAGTATTTTCTCATACTTCATAAAAAAAACAGGTTTACTGATTGCTTGTGCCTGCTGTTTAAGAAGGGGAAGAATAGTTGCTTCTGCATGAGACTTTACTAGAAATCTCTAAAAGAATTTTAGGAAACTAAGAGGACCGACTATTGTGAAAAAACTAAGAGTTATGATAAGATAATATTTGACT
Source organism: Vipera berus (assembly GCF_964194415.1). NCBI lineage: Eukaryota > Metazoa > Chordata > Lepidosauria > Squamata > Viperidae > Vipera > Vipera berus. The sequence continues at coordinate 157,402,479 of NC_138204.1, forward strand.
TGAGTTAGATTTTCAGAGAAAGTTGACTGAAATGTGATGTTAAAACCAAACAAACAGTTGCTAAATAGTGAGGAACTGCTTAAGATATTTCATTGCAAACTGGATAGGATCCGTTTCAAATTCCATCCAACAGCGTTTGTACCAGCATGGTGACCAAATAGTGAGACAGCTGGTCACATCTGTATAACTTTAAATAATTACCCACACATTAGATTTCTTATATGTTTGAAACAGGTTGTGGCTTTGTACAGCCGTGGGTTATATCAAGTAACTCCTTCTCAAAGCTTGTCAAAATAAATGAAGGAGCACTTAGTAAGACAGTCCTAAAGCATTCACACAGGGAGGTATGATCTGGTGCCTCAACAGAGTGTCTTCCTGTATAAACGTCCCACCAAAAGCATGCCAGTACTAGCACAAAAATAGAACAGAAAGCATTAATAATACTTCCACACAAATGTAGCTCAAGCAAATCTAACCCAATACATTTTCAAAGCAGTCATGGAGAAAGAGTAAGCCACATGCCTAATTGTGTCACTAATTATTACGCTGGGTTCTGAAAACAGAATCAGCAAAATGAAATGTTGGTTGCAGCTACTCTGCTCTGTGTCCTTTTGCAAAATGAATATACTCACTTAAATTGAAATTTTAAAATGTTTGTCCCTCTGTATCACTTTCTACAGAGTTCAGATCGCACCGTGGTCACCTTAACATTCATGTGGGCTGTAATTATCAAAGCGTTTATGCGAAATTAAAAC